>NC_079488.1:12738579-13042746 GCF_020520425.1 Spinacia oleracea | reverse complement strand
CTGGAAAAAAAAAACGAAATATAAGATTATAAAATATTACAATATCAAACGATTTTGTTAATGTTTAGTGAAATCGACATATTAATTGTAGAAAATAGATTTACCCAATATTTGGGTAAATTAGCATATTAACCATGTCAAATATTTTGGTCAAATTATCATTTTCAACATCTAAAATATATAATACCTATTAAGAAAAGAAATTCATATTAAATGATTAAATGAGTACGAATTTATAACACATTAGCTTTAACAAAACTTGATTATAAAAAATATGGTCAAATAATAATCTAGTTATTTACAAAGTAGATTGTTGGAAATTTGTATATTGTGAAAAGATATGGTCCAATGGGCTTGGGAAAGACCTTCGTAGAAAGTACCCCATAAGCGGTTGTGTATAGATGTAACATCGGCCTTATTTGGTAAATAGCCTTTTGCCGGCCCTTAAGTTTTTTATAAATAAAATGAAAATGTTTATTTGAAAGAAGTTTAATTATAATTAACCTTTGTCATATTCGACTTAGGCCTGTTTAGTTCACCTTATTTCAGAACCCTATTACTTATTTCAGATTTAATCAGATCAGACTAGACCAGACTAAATCAGATTAGATCAATCAGATCAGAAAAAATAAGTTCAGATCAGATCACAAAAAATAAGTTGAGATTAGATCAGATCAGATCAGATCAGGACATAACAGATTATTATTATTATTTTTTATTTTATTATTATTATTATAATCAAATGCTAATAAAGTCAAATATTTTACAAATAATTAGTGGGAAGCCGAGATACAATCTGGGCCCCCACTCCTCTAGCTATAGCAAATTATTATTATTATTATTATTATTATTATTATTATTATTATTATTATTATTATTATTATTATTATTATTATTATTATTGGTATATATTTATATCATTTTTATTATTACTATTATTTTATTCCTATTATTGCTTCAATAAAAAAAAGAATGTTGTTGTCGGTGCAATTAAAAACTATTATTTAAGGCATAAAAAATATTAACAAAATATTCAAATCCATCATGTCCAAATTAAAACCATTAAGTCCAGAGCAGAAACGACATGATCAGATCATGTCCATATCAGAAAATTTGTGTTTGAAATTTTTAACCAGTTTGAATTTGAAATTCAAAAATTAATATATTTCTTTAATTCGTCACTTCTCTATTAATTTTTGAATTTCAAATTCAAATCTGGTTGAAAATTTCAAACCAAAATTTTCAAAATTTGGAAAGGGACCCAATTTTTTCGGCTAATCAAAAGATGCCACATCATTCTGTATATTTGGCCCACATAAGAAAATCATGTACAATCAGAACCGTTCCTCATGTACAATCCTTGCCGAACCAATATGTTCACATCAGAACTGATTTGTACAGATCTAGTCCAGATCAAAAGCGATATTTCCAGTTAAGAACTGGTGAAGATATCAACTCTGTACAAATTGTGTTCATATCAGAATTGATCTGCTGAGATCATGTACAGACGATAACTGATCTGTCCAGATCTGTACAGATCATGTCCAGATATGTACAAATCATGTCCAGATCAGAACTGATCGTACAGATCATATCATATCAGAACTGATCTTTATAGATCATGTCCATATCAAAACTGATCTGTACAAATCATGTCCAGATCAGAATTGATATACAAA
Source organism: Spinacia oleracea (assembly GCF_020520425.1). Classification (NCBI taxonomy): domain Eukaryota; kingdom Viridiplantae; phylum Streptophyta; class Magnoliopsida; order Caryophyllales; family Amaranthaceae; genus Spinacia; species Spinacia oleracea. The sequence goes on along the minus strand of NC_079488.1, from coordinate 13,041,067 downwards.
GATCATGTCCTGATCAGAACCGATCTTTTCAGATCAGAACCAATCTGTCCAGATCAAAACTCATACATGTAGATCAAAACCCATATACTTGGATTGATCCATCTAGATCATGCCTAAATCTGTACTGATTTGTTAAAATCAAGTCCATATCAAAACCCATATATCCAAATCATGTCCAAATTTGAATCGATCTATGTCGACCATAAACGACCTGTCCAAATCATGTCCAAATCATAACTTGTTTGTACATATCATGTCCAGTTTATGTCCAGATCAAAACTTCTTTGTATAGATCATGTCCAGATCTGTACTAATCATATTGATATTATAACCGATCTGTCCAAATCATATCTAGATCAGAACCAAATTTGTACATATCATCCTCAAGTCAAAATAGGTATGTACAGATCATATCTAAGTCATAATTGATATGTCCAGATCATAAGCGATCTAGTTAGATCATGTCTAGGTCTATCTAATATAAGGAATAGTTAAGTCATGAGCAAAGTAAAAAAAAATTGTGTAACATTTATTTTACACATTAAGTAATTTAATATTAATAAATGTAGTTTTTTGTTTAAACTTAATTCTGAAAAATTTGATCAGATCAGACCAGAACAGTCCTGATCAGATCAGAGCAGACCAGTCCAGATCAGATTAGAAAAAGTAATTTCAGATCAGATCAGAAAAAATGAGTTTAGATCAGACCAGATCAGATCAGGAGAAATAAGGTGAATTAAACGGGGCCTTACTTTGTTTATTTTTTATTTGAAAAAAATATTTTGTTTGAAAAAAGTTTTATTTGTGCGTGAAAATGTTTGAAAAAAAACTTGTTTTTTCTGAACATTTCTTAACTTAGTCTGATTTTATTTATACCTCCATCAACCTTTAACTATGTTAAACATGTGCTCTTGCAGTAAATATTTAATTTTTAAATATATCATGGGGGGCATGACCCCCATCACCCCCCCAATTCTGTCCCTGGGCATTTACTATTTAAACATATAAGAGCATGTACATTGGTTGACTCTTCAAAAGAGCTTTTGGAGGAGTCTCCACTCTCTTTCTCTACAACTATCTCTATACAAAGATACACTCAAAAATTCATTCATAAAAACACTCAACATTGGTTGGTTACTCAAGTGAGCTCTCCAACTCTTTTTAACTATTTTGGTGGTTCATAATTAATTGTCTTTTTAACCAAAATTATTTTCCACTTTTCAAAGTTACTTCCCACTTTTCAACAAGAATCAACTCTTGGAGGGCTCTTGGCAAGAGCTACCTTGAAATAGCTCTCCATGAAGAGCTATTTAAGAACCACTCAAGATCCTCAATGTTGGCCAAAAGATAGTTCTTGTTGGAAAGCTACTTGGAGAGCCACTCCACCAAGAGCCCCAATGTACATGTTATAACAATAGAAGAAAACCAACAGAAGTTGGTGGGGAACTCCAAATCACAAAGTCGAACCCCATCAATTGCGAAATACTTGGAAGAGGCTCAAGCGAAAAACCACGTAGCTGGTTGGCTAACTTGTGATAGGCGTTGGTTCAGTAAACAATGAGCTTCTTTTCGTATATTGCTTGTCTATCGTTGCTTCATCTTGTATAGCCTACTTGGCTATTATTGCTTCATTTACCGTAAAATATGGACCTCTCTAAATTCTTTCTTGTTTAAACCCAGCTAATGGTACACGTGAGTACATGACTATCAATGCTTCAACCTTTTCATTAAAAGTTGTATTGTATACAGGAGGAGTTGAAATTCGCAAACCGTCTTCAACCTGCTTCCCGATGCTGCAAAGAGTATGCATGGTTTTGCAATAGCCTAATTACTGTATATCATCTGTTTTTTTTTTAAACCTTAAAGCATATATAATCTAACATTTTCAACCTTCGTCTAAATTACTTTCTGCATATGTATATATACATCTTACCTGATTTTTTTTGGCAGGATTGCTGATTTTGTCGCAGCAAATGCAGATCCATTGGTTCCAACGTAAGACAGTTTAAATATACGAAAATGTTTATTAACTTGCAAATACTCTTAGTTTCATTACTTGATGGCTTAATGTATGTTGTACTCGTATTTGCAGAAATCGAAAAGTTGGCAAGTCTTGCCATCTATGGAAGTGGCTCTGGTATGTTCTCACTCTATGTTGTCTATTCTCAGCTCAATGCATTATGCAGTTGGTTTAAGATCATGGGAAATCTATTAGCCTTGTTCTCTTCACCTGATGTGGTCTGATTTTTACTTTTTTAGTTCCTGGTCTGGTCTCGTCTGATCTCAATGTTTTTTGAAAGTATTTTTTGCTTTTTCTAATTGATCTAATAAGCAATAGTTAAGCTTGATTTTTCCCCACCATGTCATTTTGATTAGGAGATTTGGGAGTAAATCATTCATCAACTTTGTAAAGGAAAAAGGAGGGACAAACAGAATTGCTAATACTTCATTTTGTAACACTTTTGACCACCATTTTCTTTCTCTTGTTTTACTAAAGTAAAGTTTTTTATTCATGTTAATCATGTGATAATTTTCCCCCACCAAAAAAGAAGAAAAGAAAACTTGGTTAAAGATCTAAATCATTAAGCAACTTCTGGCCTTTTGATTGCATAATAAAGAGGATTCTTCACAGCTATGTTACCCGGACTAGGATACCCCATGTCAGACACGGGTCCATATCTAAGTGTCCGACACGACTGTTTTGTGAAAAAATTGTATGACTTTGGTCCTAAGTGAAGTGACCAAGTAGACACTTTAATGAGTATTTGAGGTAAAATGAAGAGTCCAGTTAACCGTTGTGAACTTTACAGTCCAAGTGAACATCTTTAATGAATCGAGAATATGAGGAGTTACCTTAATCGTGTTTTGAGAACTTCCTTCAATGTAATGAATTTGCAGCGGGTCTTCATGCTTCAAGTTATCATGGATTTGCTGCTGTACCGGTTGCACCAGCTGCACTTTTCATCTCAAAGCACCAAAATGCTGTTCGTGTCACTTAAAAGACTGCAGCTCGTGCATCACCTGTTCGTTACCAAAGTGGTGCTGTTCGTGCAGCAATCCTTGCTCCTGCCTCTGTGCCAAGAACCCATGCCGTGGTTGCTTCAGTTGCGGAAGCTGCACAAACTGCTGCAGTTGTGGTAAGTGCACAAACTGCTGCAGTTGTGGTAAGTGCACAAACTGCTGCAGTTGCGGAAGCTGCAAAAATTGCTGCAGTTGCGGAAGCTGCACGAACTGCTGCAGTTGTAGTGGAAATAGTTGCAGTTGTTTGAAGTCACTTTCGTGCCTCGACTGCTGTAGCTGTGAGTGTAAATGTTCTTGCCCTAGATGCCCAACTTGTTCAGGGTTGTGCAATTGTTCTTGTCCTAAATGCCCTTCATGTTCCCAGATTTGCAATTCTTGTTTAAGCTGTTTAGGCTGTATAACGAATTGTTGCTGCTGTATATGCTCTTAGCTAGCTTCTATTGATATTGTGAACATGAAGTTCTTTGTTCGTTCCCAACTTCAACTTATTCTTATTGCTTATTAGACCCGGTCAAAAAAATCAAACCAGACCAGAAAAAGCAAAAAGCACTCGCGGAAAACAAACAGACCAGATCGGAAACTAAAAAAATCATACTAGATCAGGTAAAAAGAACAAGACCTTAATCATAGAAAAAGTTAATCTGTCCATATAATCGTAGGCCAACGTAGGCCAAATCATGAAGTATACAAATTTAATTTGTCCATAGTCCATACAATTACAAGCCAACGTATTCTTATTGCTAGTTAAATCAAACCAAATCAAATCAGAATAAGCAAAAAGCACTCACAAAAGAGATTCAGTCCAGTCTAGTCCAGATACAAAAAAATCAGACCAGATCACGTGAAAAATATTCCATAAGTATACAACATTCAACACAAATAATTGGCAGAGGAAAATCTAGAAGCATAGAAATTTCATTCTCTGATTAAATCATCAAACAACACACACCATTGAAGATAAAATATTCCTTCCATATTTCCGGCCCAGTTACATCAAATTGAATGGGCAAACTCCTTCAACCAAAGCTAATACTAATAAATCTATACTCTTAACTTAGTAGTCAACTACAATCCCTTAAGTCATAACTACCACACTTGATCTCAAACCACCCACCCGAATTTGATACCAACTGCAAACGGTTTAGAGATCTGGAGCAATCCATGCTCATCTCTCTCCAAACCGCATTTACAGCTGCAGAAAAATGCAACCAACCAGCTAGATGATTAAATACACTTCCATGTAAAAGAAACCGGACTTCTAACTTGGTATGCCGTACTGCTCCATAACAGAGACCCGAAATGCATAGGACTTACAGTACTTGAGTCCATGAAAAAGAAACCGGACTTCTAACTTGGTATGCTTTACTGCTCCATAAAAGAGACCCGAAAGCATTCCTCGTAGACGGGGGTGTTCTCCCCTTCCTCGCGACAAAAGTTACCGTGTATTTCTTCTTCTCACCAACATTCCTGAAAAGAAGTCTTGTAGGCCTCACTTTAACTCCTACTGTTGAAGGTGCATCAACATGAACTTGGTACAAAGTTCTAGCAGCACCCACATTGGTCAGTTCCCGGGTGTAACTCACCGTCCTTGACTTACCACTAAATAAGACAGAGAATGAGGGGTAATTTAGCTGCCCTGGATCTGATAGTTTCTTTGAACAGGTAATATTTGGCCTCTTTGCAATGATTTGACGGTGTAACGGGGTGTAGTCTAAAGTGCAGAGGAAGGCAATGTAGTCATCAACTGAAATGTCGTACACTAAACCTGGAGAAAGTGCCTTGTGGGGGTCCACATGACCCGCTCCGTGAGCCCATGGGTTGGATAGAGATCCATCGGTGGCATCACGAAGTGGCCTTTGCATGTTGTCGTGGTTGTAAGCCGTTGTCATAAGAGCTGATTTTATTGCACTTGGGCTCCATTCGGGATGCGCTGCTTTGAGTAATGCTGCCAATCCACTTATGTGTGGGCATGACATTGATGTGCCTGTAAATCAAAATAATTGCAAATATAAGTCAACAGAAATTCGGTTTATCAAATGATTAAAGTAAATATGGCTCGTCAAAAGGGGGGCGGGGGGTCAGAAGTGGCGGATCTTGGCCAAAAAGTTACGAGGGGCTAAGATTAAAATTTTAACATCTTGCGGAATACAAATGCATGTAATCAATATTTACATGTATATTTTAGCTTAAATAATTAATAGTTTCATAAAACTTATCAGGGGTCTGGCCCCGGTGAAAGATCCTACCTGTATCCACATAAGATATCATTCCCGAGTAAGTGCATCCAACATCAAGAAGTCTTTCTCAAAAGTTTTAAGAATAATCAGTGAAGGTTATGAAAGACATCATTCAAAATGAATAAGTATATGGGACCATGATGTCCATGAAAGTAAATAAAGGTGCTATATGCCAGCTAGTGCAATTCTAATATCCCTTACCCGCTTAGCGCAAATTATGTTATGCTTTAACTTTTATAAGTAAAAGCCTTATCATTGCTGCTAAAACACTGGCCATATTAGCCACAAAGAGGGGACATACCCCTTTGTAGCATGGACCGGCATAATTACCATGATTGAAGTTCGCATGAGAGTGAACAACTTTCTGTTGTCTTCAACAATTTACGACCAAAGTATGCTCTACAATTCCACAAGCTTGGCTTATCTCCTAATCATATCTACATATGTTGGCGCATTCTATTCCGGTTTGTTTGCTACAAAAAACAAAGATGGGGTCTATACATGATTACATGGAGTCCAGATTCTGCCATTTTTAAATATACCCTTTCACCTAAAACCACAAATTATATTGCCTGCTTTAAACTTTTTTTCCAAAGTTGGAAGTGTGAGTAAGCCCTCATCATTTTGCTCCAAGATTTTCAAGTTAGTGGCCGGCTAACAAGGATAGGCATTCTAGTAAAGCAAGAAAGATATAATTTCCTTATCACATTGGCACAGGTTTTCACTTTTCCTGTTGAAATCTCTTGAAATGATCACCTAACTTCTATGGAGTACTCTGTAACTCGACTCAAGGCCGACTTTAAATTACAATCTACACCTATGTTAGAAACAAACATCTAAACAGGAACACCCGAATCTTCAATTCTATTTCGAAATTACAAGTAACTAAACGGGCTAGCAAATCCAACAATGTCAAGACCTAAAAAAATCAGCTTAGGTGATAGATTGACAGGGCTCACACTTCGGCACTAGTAACAAGCAGAGATCAACATATGCACATAACGAATGATTAAAACATACGGTTTCAATGAAGAATTAAGTTTACACAGGTACAAGGAAGCTAAACCGCTAGATATTTACCAATTACACACAAACAAAAGTCATTGGAATGCCACAATAATGACTACTTCCGGCAAATTCTATTAGAACTAGGAGCATGCTACGAGCCACATAAACAAAAGTACAAGACAATGGGAATTTTGCACGAAACAGGACAGGATTTTCAAGAAAAAGTATTGTATAACAATGCAACAATATTTGTATAAAAACTACCCATGATAATGAACATGTTCAGCATCATGTCACTACTCACTAATAAATATAATCACTAAGATCTTTTCGACAATGTCACACAAAGATTGTTAGACCTACCATATTTAACTATGAAACAACCGAAATTGAATTGGTAAAAAATGTATCTAGCATGATGCTAAGCAATGCATTGTCACAAACAAACCGGAATACTCATATAGTTTTAGATGATTTCCAATTCAGGCAAGTAGAGTTATTACCCTGAAAGCAATCTAACACTATATATTTGCAACATTATAAGAATTTAACTACAGTCCTAATCAATACACACCAACCAAATTTCCAAAAACAGAAACTAATACCATAATTCAATAATCAAACAATGCAAAAATTGAATTACTCCAAAACAATTTATACCTGACATAATGTTAAACTTGGTCTTCCTAGTGTCTTTCTCCAACCCAGTAGGTCCAGCAATCTCAGACCAAGCAGCCAAGATGTTAACCCCAGGCCCAATCACATCTGGCTTCATGATCTGCGGCGTTACCATGTTCGGCCCACGAGAGCTAAACGCCGCCACCACCGGCGACGGCCTCACATTCAACACAGTCCCACCGAAACTCAACATGGCGGTGGCTTTCTTACCAGAACTCCTCACATACTCCCTGATCACATCACCAACCTTCATCCCCACCGCCACTGCTGGAATCAAATGACTATCCGCCACCAATTCCTCACCGCTAGCGGCGGTGTTTGCCAGTATCATCCCAACCCCACCCGCCTCTTTAACAACCTCTCCTTTCTCCACCCTAGCATTCACCCCACGATCACACACCACCACTTTCCCTTTCACGGTTGCCGGGTCTAATGACCCAGGCATACACAAATTACTTGACCCATTTCTCCTACCATTACCTCCATAAACCAAACCCACTGATCTCTTCCCCATTCCTTTCCCACTATAAAGGGAAACCCCAGTGAACTTCTTACCATTTCCTAAAATAGCAAAAGCCGGGAAATCCCGATCTAATGTTCCCGCCCCAACTGTCATAATCCAAGGCGCCGTGTTCGCAAGCGAAGCCCGTGTTGGCCCGCTGTTACCGGCGGAGCAAGATACGAATATCCCTTTCTCCATGGCTGAAAAAGCGCCGATTGCGATAGTGTCGCGAAAATACGGCGCTGATCCTCCGCCTAGAGAAAGCGACAGTACATCAACTCCGTCGGAAATTGCCTTATCAATTCCGCCGAGAATATCCGACCCAAAACACCCCGATTTGAAGCAAACTTTGTAAACCGCTACCCTTGCACGGGGAGCCATCCCCCTCGCGATCCCACTAGCGTACCCCAACAAACTAGCGTTCGACACGTGTCCCCCGGCGGCGGTACTCGCCGTGTGGGTCCCATGTCCGTCGGTGTCCCTAGGTGAAACGATGTCGTCGGTGTTTATGATTCCTCCAGAAGCCATCTTATACCCGTGCGAGAAGCTCCTTGCACCGACGAGTTTCTTATTGCAGGAGGAGAGAGGGAACTCGGGGCCTGACTCGCACTCGCCCTTCCACCGAGTTGGCACCGGCGGCATACCCGAATCGTCGAACGATTTCGACTCGGGCCAGATCCCGGTGTCGAGAACTCCCACAATTACATCGGAAGCATCAAAGTTGTCCCCGGCTGAGAGACCTTCTCCGGTAACATCAAGGCCGAGGAATTCAGGGGTTCTAGTAGTATGCAGAGTGTAAACAGTATCTTCGTACACTCCGAAAACGGCGTCGTTTTGCCGCAGCGTTTCGGCTTCGGCGGCCGTTAGCGAGGCGGCGAAACCAGAGTAAGCAGAGGAGTATGAATACAGAAGAGAAGGTGAAGAAGACAACGATTCAGAGGAAGAGAGAGGGTCAGAGTTAAAAGAGAGAGAATCGAGATTGGAGGAGTACCATTCATGGTGGGTATTGAAGGTTGAAGGTTTTTCATGGTGGTTCATATGAACTATGTAAGTTTTGCGAAGAATACCTGAAGAAGAAGAAGCCATGGAAGGAAGGCATAGGAGGAGAGAGAGTGACACTAGAAAGCAGTAGATCTTGAGTTTGGACGCCATTTTTGAGAAGTTGATGAAGGTTTTTGGGGGGGAGTAAACTGAAATCGGTTAAGGAGGAGAGAGAAAAAGGGATTTACAGTGGCGAAGTTGCAGCGAGTGTTGTCATGGGAAGAAGGAGGGGAGGGAGGATGGAAGGAATAGCAGGAAATGTTGTCGGGGTTTATAGTGTTTGAATTTTTGAAATTAGGCATTTTTTTCGGTTTTATTTACTGTAACTGCCACTATTTTACATTGTTTATCCCTTTTCTTTAGTAAAGTGTGGATTGTGCTGTCAAAAAGTGTGGATTGTGGGCCCATGGATTTTCTAGCTCGAGTGAATCACTCTCCTTTTATTAGGAAGTTAATATGGATGGTATTTGATTTAGATTTTGTTTTGGCAATTTGTTTTACTCCGTATTTTGGTTTATTTGGCTGGTTTGATTGTACTCCCTCAGTTCTAAAATTATACTCCTTTTATGTTGGAGTAGTCCATTATTCTCAAGCGTCCTATAATAAAAGTCGTGTTTCCTTATTTTAATATAAAATACTTTTCATATTACCCTCATTTGAAACCATAAAAAAGATTAAAATACAGTACTCACGGACAATATATTTTTGAGTAAGTTTTAAACTATTTGCATTAGTTGTTCTGTGTAGTGGTATCTACTTATATTACATAATTTGAGTAGCTTATTGTATTAGGGCACTCCAATGGTAAGATACAACGTAATAGAGTTTGTCTTGGTACATTAAATTTCTAGTGAAAGGCAATGAAGGTTCGACTCCGTTCGGGTGGGTGAAAGCCCCGGGTTGCGTAGAGAAAGGTAATTTACTTGTGGAAAGTAAGCGAATTGCATTACCTTACTCTTTCCAGTTTTCAAGTAAACTACCAACCACAAATTGTTCTAATTGTACGGGGTGTCCTACCGGCACCACCTGGTACCGACAGAACTCCCCGTATGTAAACTTAACCTGCAGGTAATCTGGTCATCTTAGGTAAATATCCTCTACCGGCATTTTTGCAAGACAGCCTACCGGCATTATCATGAAGACAACCAACCAAGGGTCACTATCAACAGGTCGCTATCTAACCACAAGGGACCTACCAGATCGTACCCTTGGATTGGTCTATATAAGGAGCACCTCATTTATTGCTATGAGGTACACAAACACTTAAACACACTTCTTTCTTACTCTCTTAATCATCTCTTAATTTCTCAGTAATCTTACTTAGGCATCGGAGGGGGGATCCTCGAACCACCCCCGAGGCTAGTTAATCCATTCTGTTGTGCAGATATCAACCGGCAATCTCGACAGGAATCCAGTATCCCACAGTCAGCTGTTCTCATTCCACACCCGGAACAATTGGCGCTAGAAGGAGGGGAACTTATCCCTTGAAACGGTAGAACAGTCAGCATGGATTTCTCACAGAAAGACGGTAAAAAATCAAAGAAAAGTCAAGAAAAAGCAACAACCCCACAACCGGCGACAACCTCCAAGTTTCAACCCTCACTTCTAAACCCCGTCCATCCGTCACAAGCACAATCAGTTATCAGCCCAATAACAAAAAACACCCCGATACCGGCACAAAGGGAATTTACAGTGGAGAACGATGATGAGTTAGAAATAGAAAGTCCTGCCAGAGAGCAACCGAAAACTCCGCTGGAGCAGACGCTGCAGGAGCGCCTGTCTCCCCTGTCGGAAGTATTCACGGGAGAGCAATTGAAAACACTGTCAGCGGTGATGGCCGCTTTGTCAGAGCTACCAGCCTCGCAGCAGCCAGGGTCAGTCGACAGTCTAAGAAAGACCAGGTCGGCGGTCCCCCAGTTACCTGTTAGGGATCTCCTAACCGCCCTGAATCAAGAAAACACCCCAGAAAAAAGAAAGCGCTCGGATCCGGCGGAAACAGAATGGCCTGAAACAGAGCAAGCCCCCATCGCGGAATACGAACGAAGAGCGCCGGTTCTACAGATAGCTAGACGGCAGACAATCCAGCCAAAGGATTCTCCCCTGTGCCGAGAAATCCTAGAAGAAAGGATGGAAAGGATAAAAATCCCGACAGGAAGATACGATGGGACGACAGATCCGGAGGATCACTGCACCACATTCGAACAGCACATGATGCTGTACACTGATTCTGATGCCATGTGGTGCAAGGTATTCCCATCCACACTCCTAGGAGTTGCAGCGAGCTGGTATAAGGGCATAGAGGCACACTCCATATACAGTTTTCGACAGCTGCAGGCGTCGTTTTTGTCACGATTTGTGAGCAAACAGAAGAGAAAGAAATCATCGGGAGAGTTGATGTCGTTCGCTCAAAGAGATAGAGAGCCGTTAAGGGATTATCTCACCCGCTTTAACAACGAGTCAATCACTATTCCCAATTTGCAGCAGGAGGTTGCTGTTCTGGCTCTTATGAGGGGAATGCAAGAGTGCGAATTCAAGAAATATCTCAGCCGGAAGTCATACACCAATCTGGGTGACGTCCTGCACAAGGCCAACGAGTACATCAGGGGAGATAGTAGTAGGTGTAACATGGGCCAAACAAACATTCCAGGCGCGAAATATCTTCTCAACGAAAGGATGCAAAGGAAAGCGAAGCCCAAAATCAAAATGCTTCACATAAACAGCAATATGGCCGGGAGGGCAATCAAAAATTGTAGCACCTTCAGCCGGCACTACCAACTTATATTCAGCCGGTAAGCCAAGAAAAACCCCCCCATGTACTACATGATTCTTCTTAATAATCAAATCGCGCCATGTCGTCAAAATCTTTGTCGTGCGAGGAAGAGTCTCTAAAGGGGGAAGCTCTTCTTTCCTGTGAACGTCCGTGGAGTCGTCGGTAAAATAAGGCTGCTCCTTAGCCTCATCCGCAAGAACTTCGGCCACTATAATATCGGCAGGGTCATCATCATCTGAGCCAATACCCTCATCGTTGGCTTCCACACCCTCATCGTTGATTTCCATACCGTCTCTATCAGACACGCCGGCTTCATCGCCACCACCACTTCTGTGTTCGTCAACACCCTTACCGGCGGAATCCTCAAAAATGGAATCACCATCAGAATATTCCCCAATAGCAATACCAACGTCGTCAGTAGCAGGCTCTTTACCAGGGCGGCGACCGCTAGTGCTAGCCGGTTGTTCTGGTGCCATCCTATCAGCCTGACCAAAAGAAACACCGAGGTTGCCAGTATTAGTTCCATACTGTCCATGGCCACTACCGGCGGAATCCAAAAATTCCCGATAAGAGCGAATGTGATATCGCACTGAAATAGGGGAGACATCTAAAGCGGCCTCGGTAGCCGGAGTAGGGCGTTCATTAGATCGCATTTCCCTTATCATTCGAGACCGCAGTTGATGTAGGGAAAAGCAACGCTCTCTCTTAGCCTGACTCAAACCCTCGTCATACACCTCACGAATGGCGGCCCGTCTTAAATTAGATTGAAAGTACGGCTCCTCCCGGGCCCAACTACAATTACTCTCTCGAGGAACACTCCAACCAGAAAACCCAGAAGGTTGAGAAGAAGGATTGTCCCCGCCCAAAGTTTTGGTCATTTTCGAGGCGGCGGGTAGTAAAAAGTAAAACACAACAAAGAAAAGCAAAAGCTAAGTAATCAAAGAGGAGCAGAAAAGAGGGGGGGGGGATACCTACGAGTTTTCTGAAGTTTGAAATACAATGAACCACGTCAAAGAGAAACACAGAAAAAACCTACAAAAAACACAGAAACAAAGAAAAATCAACCACAAGGATAAGAGAGGGGAAGGAAAACCCAGAATTCAGCAACGAAAGGAAAAGAGGCTAAGAACCTTAGCAAGTACAAATCACCACAACAGCAAAGACTTGGTAAAACAGCAACGGAGTTCAACGCAAAACCGCAAGGGAAGAAAGAGAAATCGAAAATTCAAACGAAGTAAAAATGGTTGAAAAAGTAAATTCCCGAAGAAGTTTTGGGGTCTTATAGGTCAAAGAGGGGGGATGTGAAAGGTCATGCCCCTTAAGTCGAGCAGTTGAAGAGACAGTTACGATCGAAATCAACGGCCCAAAATAAGCACAAAAAATAAGGCACAGGATGAAGGCCACGTGGAGGAACATGGCTAGCAATCTCCCGCCACTTGTAGGGAAAAAATTCGAAAAGCGGCTAGTCATCTGAAGTATTCCCAAGGGGGCTAGTCGCCCAAGCCTTTTTCAAGGGGGCTAGTCATCCAAACCTTTTTCAAGGGGGGCTAGTCGTCAAAACCTTTTACAAGGGGGCTAGTCGTCCAAACCTTTTTCAAGGGGGCTAGTCGTCAAAATCTTTTTTCAAGGGGGCTAGTCGTCCAAACCTTTTACAAGGGGGCTAGTCGTCAAAACCTTTTACAAGGGGGCTAGTCGTCCAAACCTTTTTCAAGGGGGCTAGTCGTCAAAATCTTTTTTCAAGGGGGCTAGTCGTCCAAACCTTTTACAAGGGGGCTAGTCGTCAAAACCTTTTACAAGGGGGCTAGCCGTCCAAACCTTTTTCAAGGGGGCTAGCCGTCCAAACCTTTTTCAAGGGGGCTAGTCGTCCAAACCTTTTACAAGGGGGCTAGTCGTCCAAACCTTTTACAAGGGGGCTAGTCGTCCAAACCTTTTTCAAGGGGGCTAGTCGTCCAAACCTTTTACAAGGGGGCTAGTCGTCCAAACCTTTTTCAAGGGGGCTAGTCGTCAAAATCTTTTTTCAAGGGGGCCAGTCGTCAAAATCTTTTTTCCAAAAGGACCTAGCAACAAAATTCTTCATTCAGAGCGAAGGCAGTCGACAAACTGTTCGCGGTCTTTTCTCATAAATACTCGCAACACAGTCAGCACCTGCGCTTCACTCTGAGGGGGCTAGTTGTACCACCAGGTATCAAAATAATACTTATTTTTTCCCATTAAACTCAGAGCAAGCGCAACAATTGTCATATATGCGCTTACTCTGAGGGGGCTAGTTGTACGGGGTGTCCTACCGGCACCACCTGGTACCGACAGAACTCCCCGTATGTAAACTTAACCTGCAGGTAATCTGGTCATCTTAGGTAAATATCCTCTACCGGCATTTTTGCAAGACAGCCTACCGGCATTATCATGAAGACAACCAACCAAGGGTCACTATCAACAGGTCGCTATCTAACCACAAGGGACCTACCAGATCGTACCCTTGGATTGGTCTATATAAGGAGCACCTCATTTATTGCTATGAGGTACACAAACACTTAAACACACTTCTTTCTTACTCTCTTAATCATCTCTTAATCTCTCAGTAATCTTACTTAGGCATCGGAGGGGGGATCCTCGAACCACCCCCGAGGCTAGTTAATCCATTCTGTTGTGCAGATATCAACCGGCAATCTCGACAGGAATCCAGTATCCCACAGTCAGCTGTTCTCATTCCACACCCGGAACACTAATGATTAGCCACAACACATTATAGCTTACTCAAAAAAAATACGGAGTATTGTATAAAACAGATTTTGTTATACACATGTCACATTTTGAGTAGGATTTTTTCAATCAAGCTCGTAGCTTGTTTGGGCTACAACAACTTGCAAGCTACTTAATTTTTTGTCACTAATAGTGAGCTCGTAGCTATATATTTCATTGTCATTATGAGCAGCTCCTTAATATTATTTACCATTGAATTAAGTTGCTTTGTTATATTGTGTAATATAATAGTGTTTGATAAACAAATACTTCAATAACTCTCTCCGTTCCTTTTTAATTGTCGCTTTAATTAACTTCCCTTGTTATTTTTTAATTGCCGCGTTTAGATCATTGATCTAACTTCCACTTTGATCACTTAATTTATTGCACTAAAATATCAGTTATTATTATGAAATGGAGTGAGGAATCTAAAATATGCTTCAGAATACATGGAAATTAGAATATTTCCATGAAAAATTAAAAAAGAATGTTATTTCCAATAGAATTTTATATGTTGTTAATTACAGAGTTTAAGATGAATAAAACATTTAGTTTTTCTAATTTTGATCCCAGGATCATCTGGAACAGGGATGTAAGCTCTAACCAACTGAGCTATTCATAACTCTCGGTTTTTCTACCTCTAAATGACTATACAAAAGATAAACCGAAAATATTAATTAAAAAAGAACGGAGAGAGTTGTTAACATTTGTTTTATGTTGTAATGGTATTGACTAATGCCACGTACTTCATTGAAGTATTTGTGTTGGTGTTTACTCACCTACTGCTATTGCTTCCCTTCTGCTCTCTGCAGTCCTACACCACAAGCATCTAAACAGCTCGAGGCAACCAAACAACAGCAATGCAACATTCTAGAAGCTTCATGATGACATCACAGCTCTAACAACTTTCTCATTCTGTTATGGATTCTGTTATGCATCATGTAATGACATCATTCTTGTAACTGATTCTCTCCTAGCTTGTAACAGCTGATGTGTACATATAAGGCCATCTTATTGGTTGAGCCACATCATCACACTTGTATATATATATGTTGCTTGCTGTAATTCGTTCAATTTAATTCAATAAAAAGAAAGCTTTAGCTAAATTCTGTTTCCTTATTCTCTCTCTCTCTTTCTAATCAGCAAGCTGATATTTAGCTTGTGAAGAAATCAACCCAAAGTGGTGATTTCTGATATGGTATCAGAGCAGACTATCGTATGATCCTGCTGCAAATTCCTCCTAGCTTTGTTCATAGTTTGATCAATTGATCATAAATTTTTCTGATCAAAATTCTTCGAAGAGATTGTGTGTTTCTGTTAGCAAAATGCCTGCAGATCAGCAAGAACCTTCTCAGAATCCTAACTCTGCTTATTATCTAAGCAATAGTGATTTGAATGCCACAAAATTAGTGAGCATTGAATTTGAAGGAAAATGTTTCAGTGATTGGAGGAGGTCAATGATGATTGCACTTTCAGCCAGAAATAAATTGTGTTTTGTTGATGGCAGTTTGAATCAGCCAGCACCAAATTCTGCAAATCACAGAATATGGATCAGGTGTAATGATCTAGTAATCTCTTGGATGCTAGCTTCTCTTGAGCCAAAGATTGCTAGGAGTGTTCTTTATCTCAAAACTGCAAGAGCAATTTGGCTTGAGTTGGAAGATAGATATTGCAGGGAATCTGGTCCTCAACTGTTCTCAGTTCAACAACAATTGAGTGAGTTAACACAAGGAGATGAAGAAGAAGTAGCTAGTTTCTTCACAAAGATCAAAATGCTATGGGATCAGCTAGATGGACTAGAGCCATTACCTGTTTGTGTTTGCACTGGATGTAGCTGCACACTCACACAACAGTTGCTCAAAACACAGCAGAATCAAAGGCTAATTCAGTTTTTAATGAAGCTGAATGACAAATATGAGCATCCTAAGAGCACTATACTTATGATGAGTCCTTTACCTACAATTTCAAAGGCATATGGACTGCTCCTTCAAGAAGAACAGCAGAAAGAAGTACACAATCACAAACATCAGTCACACACAGAGTCCACTGCATTTAATGCTAGGAGATTTGACAATAAACCTTACAAAGGACCATACAACAACAGCCCTAATTCTCAGAATACAGGAACTGGAAATCAATACAAAAATTTCACCAACAGAAACAACCTATATTGTGAACATTGCAAGATGAAAAATCACACAATTGACAAGTGTTGGAAGTTACATGGGTATCCTAAAGATTTCAAGGGAAAAGGAAAAAGAATAGCAGCAGCAGCTCAGTTAGATGAGTACATTCCAACAGCAAACAAGACAGATGAAGGATCAGGAGTAGTTCATGCTACTTTCACTGAAGATCAGTACACTCAGCTGATGCAATGCTTGCATACTCAACAAGTTGCTAGTCAAGCACAGAATTCTAGCTCTCACTCTCTTGGTCTAGCAACTACCTATCAACCTCAAGGTACATTCTGTCTCATGTCTAAATTTAATAGAAATTGGATTTTAGACAGTGGAGCCAGTGATCACATGTGTTCTGATTTGTCTTTATTCAAATCTTTTGAACCTGTGATTGATGGTAAACATTCAATAACTATACCTGATGGTACTGAACTCCAAGTGAAACATAAAGGTATCATTAATCTGAGTGGAGGAATCACACTCAGAGATGTTCTTCATGTTCCAACTTTCCAGTTCAATCTGATTTCTATATCAAAATTGTGTCATGATACAAACTGTTCAGTTTCATTTACAAGTGGTGAATGTCTTATCCAGGACCATTCCAAGAACAAGCATACTCTGCTTGGTAAATTGGAGAAAGGTCTATACAGTTTAAGTGAGGAATTCTTGGTGACAGAATCCAATATAGCATCTCCTAAATGTGCACTTTCTTCTACCAGTTCAGCTGAAGTTCAAGAAGCCAAATTATGGCACCTAAGACTAGGACATATGTCATTTGGCAAAATAAAAAACCTACAAGGTGTAAATGTACAGGGTTGTATAGCTGAATCTTTCTGTCAGATTTGTCCTCTAGCAAAGCAGACTAGATTTCCATTCCCAAATAGCTGTATTAAGTCTACTAGACCTTTTGAACTATTACACATTGATGTATGGGGGCCATATTCAGTTTTAGATTTTTCTGGATGTAATCAATTTCTTACTATTGTTGATGATTACACCAGAATGACTTGGACATATTTCATGAAAAATAAAACAGATTCAGTCAAGATTATGTCTCAATTTTTCATTGATGTTGCAACACAGTTTGAACTATCAGTCAAATATATTAGGTCAGATAATGCTCTTGATCTTACTGAAGGAAAAATGAAGGATTTGTTCCTTAGCAAAGGCATACTACATCAAAAGAGTTGTTCTTATACTCCTCAACAAAATGGTGTTGTGGAAAGAAAGCACAAACACCTTCTAGAAACTGCTAGAGCTTTAGCTTTTCAATCAAAGCTACCTGACAGACACTGGAACCATTGTATTCTTACTGCAACATATCTGATAAATCGAATGCCCTTGAAAAGCATTGACTTCTGCACTCCTTATGAAAGACTATACAAAACCAAACCTGATCTTTCTCACTTGAGAATATTTGGTTGCTTATGTTACATAACCACACCTAAGATCCACAGATCCAAATTTGACAAGAGAGCAGAACCATGTGTTTTCTTAGGTTATCCACCAAACCAGAAGGCTTATAAAGTCCTAAATCTAGCTACCAACAGCTTGATCATTTCCAGAGATGTAACTTTCTATGAAAAACATTTCCCTTTCCATTATTCCTCTTCTCCCAAACAGGCATATTCTAACCAATTTTTTCTTCCTATTACCACTCCATTTACAGATTCTAATCCTATCTCTTCTCCTATACTAGACAACCTTCATTCTCCATCTGCTTCACCATCCCCAATATCAACACCAATATCAACACCTTCTTCTCTCACTCAGACTTCTGAACATTCTCCACCTCATATTTCTATCTCTTCTCCCACAGAACCACCTGAACAACCTCAAAGAAAATCAACAAGAGTTTCAAAACCACCCTCTCATCTCAATGATTTTGTGTGTTCAAAACCTGTGAAACATTGGTGTAATTTGGTTGCATATGATAGCCTCCCTGAGCAACAGAAGACCCTTATTGCTGCTCACATGGATTACATTGAACCAACTTCTTATCAAGAGGCAGCCACAGACTCCAATTGGTTAGTTGCTATGGAAAAGGAAATCACAGCATTGAACAACAATCATACTTGGGATTTTGTTTTGCTTCCCAAGGGCAAGAAAGCTATTGGCTGTAAATGGGTGTTTCGAATTAAAAAGAATGCAGATGGCACCATTGAAAGATACAAAGCCAGATTGGTAGCTAAGGGTTTCACACAAAAATATGGCATTGATTACCATGAAACTTTTTCTCCTGTTGTCAAAATGTCAACCATTAGATGCATCATTTCTCTTGCTGCCAGCAGAAACTGGAAATTGTTTCAACTTGACATCAACAATGCTTTTCTACATGGCAATCTAGATGAGGAGGTTTATATGAAAGTTCCTGAGGGTGTTTCAGCTCCTACTGGTCATGTCTGCAAGCTTACAAAATCTTTGTATGGTCTAAAACAAGCTTCTAGGCAGTGGTTTGCTAGACTACTTGATGAATTGAAATCCCAAGGGTACACTCAGAGCAAAAATGACTACAGCTTATTTATTAAACATGATTCTTCTGATATCACCATAGTTGCTGTCTATGTTGATGATATTATTATCACAGGATCAAATGAAACCACCATTGATGCTCTCAAAGCTCATTTACATCATACTTTCAGTATTAAGGATCTTGGTCTCCTAAATTTCTTCCTAGGGATTGAAGTTACTCACACTGCTGAAGGTTACATTCTTACACAAAGAAAGTACACAAAGGAAATACTTAGTGACTGTGAACTTGATATCTCTAAGCCTGTTGTCACTCCTTTTCCTCTCAATCTCAAACTGACTACTGAAGGTCAAGCATGCCCCAATCCTGATCTTTACAGGTGTTTTGTTGGCAAACTTAATTTTCTCACTCACACCAGACCTGATTTGGCTTTTGCTGTTCAGTCTCTCAGCCAATTTATGCATGCCCCAACCACTTCTCATCTTGATGCCCTCACTCATACTCTCAGATATGTTAATCACACAGCTGGGCAAGGAATTCTCCTAAAGGCTACTGAACAGCTCACTTTACAAGCATTTTGTGACTCTGATTGGGCTGCTTGCCCTACCACCAGAAGATCTGTCACTGGTTATATTCTTCTTCTTGGAAACTCACCAATCAGTTGGAAATCCAAGAAACAATCTACAATTTCCAGGAGTTCTTCTGAAGCAGAATACAGGGCTATGTCTCAAGCAGCTAGTGAAGTGACTTGGATTGTTAGATTGCTCACAGAATTGGGTATTCATGATCTACAACCAGTTCACCTTCATTGTGATAACCAATCTGCTTTGCATATTGCCAAGAATCCCATTTTCCATGAGAGAACTAAACATATCGAAGTTGACTGTCACTTCACTAGAGACAAGGTTCTTGAGGGCTTAATTCATCTAAGTTATCTTCCTACTTCTAATCAATTAGCTGATATTTTTACTAAAATCCTTCCTGGTCTACAGCATAGGGTTTTATCCTCCAAACTTGGCATGGTAAATTTTCTTCCCACCCCAAGTTTGAGGGGGGGTGTTGGTGTTTACTCACCTACTGCTACTGCTTCCCTTCTGCTCTCTGCAGTCTTACACCACAAGCATCTAAACAGCTCGAGGCAACCAAACAACAGCAATGCAACATTCTAGAAGCTTCATGATGACATCACAGCTCTAACAACTTTCTCATTCTGTTATGGATTCTGTTATGCATCATGTAATGACATCATTCTTGTAACTGATTCTCTCCTAGCTTGTAACAGCTGATGTGTACATATAAGGCCATCTTATTGGTTGAGCCACATCATCACACTTGTATATATATATGTTGCTTGCTGTAATTCGTTCAATTCAATTCAATAAAAAGAAAGCTTTAGCTAAATTCTGTTTCCTTATTCTCTCTCTCTCTTTCTAATCAGCAAGCTGATATTTAGCTTGTGAAGAAATCAACCCAAAGTGGTGATTTCTGATAATTTGTGAACTTTTAGTAGTAAAGGATGATAAATATGACCAATTTCTGGATGAAATTTTCATTTCCTTGTAATGACAAACATCTCTCATCAAAATGCTTAGTTTAGTAACGTAGCTTAATCAAATTTAGTTTTTTTTAACCCAAATCTCTCTTTCAATTATTTCTCGATCAATCAAAATTAAAACTCATAATTATGGGTACGTTTTAATATTAAAACTCATCTTATAGTGCGTTTTAGAATTATAAGTTTGGATTTACGATGTGCTTGATTCACTGATTATCATTTATCTGAACTTAATTGAAGTTATCTGAACTTATCATATACGAAGTAACTTATTTTAGTTGTAAACTATACCTCGGTAGTCATTTTTTCCGAATTTATTTTATCTGTTCTTTTTGTTTTCTGATCTAAACTGAATTGGCTTAATTATTTTTCATAAGTAAGTGAAAATAAGGTAATGAAACCGCACTCTAATTAAATTTCATGTTTTTTTTGTTTCATTTGGGTTCGGCGTTTTCTTTTTTGGGCTCTTCTATTTCATTTGGGTTCGGCGTTTTCTTTTTGTGTTGTGTTTTGTTGGTTGAGGGAAGACAAGAGATTTCTGACCGGTAGGTGAGGATTACGGGTCTTGTTCCATGGGAGCTACCGCCCTCGCCTGGGTTTTGAGCGAGCGTTAGCTCTGATAGCGCCGCCATGACAGAGGATAGAGTTTTTAACTGTTGACCTGTAAATATGGCCGACAGGTTGACAACTGATGTGTCAATGTTTTCGCAAGAGGTGTGATGAGTTGTTCTGTGTTCGGACTTTCTTGTTCAGCCTCCTTCGTTTCATCTTCTACAGTTATTCCCTCTGGGGATGACTGCGGGACATTTATAATCACTGGGGTAATAACTGGCTGGACGGGTGGAGTGAATGTGGCTGGGAATACCACTGCCGACTGCGGCTTCGCACCCCTCACTGGTTGTGGGATTGTTACTTTTACTTGACCCTTTTTTGATTTCTTACTGTTGTCTTTCGCTGAGAGATCCATGTTGGTTGTTGGCCGTTAAGAGGGATGAGGTCCCCTCCTTCTAGCGCCAATTGTTCCGGGTGTGGAGTACGAACAGCTGACTGTGGGGTAATGAACTTCCACTGGGATGCTGACTTGGATCCGCACAACATAATGGATTAACTAGCCTCGGGGGTGGTTCGAGGATCCCCCTGCGATGCCTAAGTAAGTTTACTGAACGTAATTAAGAGATAACTAAATAGTAAGGAGTTTATTTAAGTGTTTTTGTACCTAATAGCAATAAATGAGGTTCTTCTTACATATACAAACCAAATTGTACGGTCGAGTATACTCCTCCTCATAGGATAGTGACCTGTCTGATGGTGACCTTTTGGTGATCGATGATCACGTGGCAGACATAATTATGCCGGTAAGATATAATTATGTTTAATGACTGAGTTGCCTACATATTAGTTTTACTTATGGGGAGTTAAGCCTATATTCATAAATATCGGTAGAACACCCCGTACAATTTTCTAAATCTAAATGACTATAAAAATGATAAACCGTCAATTAAAAAAACGGAGAGAGTTGTTAATAATCGTTTTATATTGTAATGGTATTGACTAATACTACGTACTTTATTGAAATTTTTTTGAACTTTTAGTAGTAAAGGATGATAAATATGACCAAATTCTGGATGAAATTTGCATTTCCTAGTAGCTTGATCAAAATTAGTTTTTTTTTACCCAAATCTCTCTTTCAATTATTTCTCGATCAATCAAAATTAAAACTCATACTTATGGTGTATTTTAATATTAAAACTCATACTTTAGTGCGTTTTAATATTAGAAGTTTGGACTTACGATGCGTTTTAATATTAGAAGATTGGACTTATAATGTGTTTTATTTACTGATGATCATTTATCTGAACTTAACTGTAGTTATTTGTTTTATTAATTATTATAACTTATTTTAGTTGTAAACTCTACTTCAGTACTTCGGTAGTCATTTTTTCCGAGCTTATCTTTCTGTTCTTTTTGTTTTCTGATCCAATCTGACCGAACTGTCTTATCATTTTCCTAAGTAAGTGAAAATAAGGTAGACAAACCGCACTCCAATTATATTTCATTTTTTCTCCAAATGCCCTTTTCCGTTTCAAAATTATATTTACACTTTTCGCTATAGTCCAATTCATAATATTCTTTACATTATGGTTATAATATATTTGGACATAATTTTTTTTACTATATTGCCCTTTTTTCCCACAACGTATTTTTTATAATTTTTCTCTCATTTCCTCTTATTTATTTATTTTTTCATTTTTACACGTTTAACGTGTCATATATAGGTTGGTAACTTGATCTTTAATCGATAGTTTTGTTACTTGCCATCATCATCCATCCATAAGAAAGGGAGCACAAAAGTCCTATTATGATTAAGGCATGAAAACAAAAAGGTAAAAGTGTCGTACCATTTGCACTTTTACATGCAATATATGCATGTAATTTAGGAGTTGATAAAGAGGTTGTTAAATTAACAATCTAACATGTACATCATATGAAACATGCATATGGATTAGTAGTTGTCTACTTGAAACGCAAAACGTGCTTCACTATTACATACGTAATAGATTTGAGGCCATCACCCTAAATATTTGGTGGTTACATTCACGTATATTTCGATTACCCTAAAATCGTAAAGGCAAATAGAAATTAATTGTTTAACATGTCTAGATTGCCATGCTAACTAGAAGAAAAAACGATCAATTTGAAAGGTTAGAGAATACTTGCATGATACATGACACTTAGACACAAGTGCGATGATATGGATGTATATATTATTCACAATATATGGTTGTAGTTTTTAAAAGATCTAGATCTAGTTGGGTTATATAAGAGAAAATAAGAATGTATGTGATATTTGTTATAATTGATTTGGATTTCCTATCTTTTGGTGAGCCCTGCAATAAGAAAGAGGAATTGTTATACACATTTTAAATTTTGCCCTTAGGAAGAGCATTGTGCTTTTCAATTCTAAATGCACGATAATAAAGGGTTGAGGCCCATCTACATACATGTACAAAGCCCAATCAACAAAGGCCCAAAATCGAGGCAATTACTAATGACGTGGTCATAACCTTCAATTCATTCATTTGTGAAACCGTCCTTCCACGATGACAATGGTAGAGAGATAACATCCCCCCACAACTCCCCTTAATCGACGAAGGGGATTATAATTAGCATACGGCGGATTAGAGCAACAAGGGAGACCAATAGGCAAACTCATAACAATTTATAGTTTGACTTTACCTTTAGCCCTAGGCTTAGTAGCCTAGCAGTAGAATACCTTAGTATGCAACTTTTCCATGCATGTATTGAAGAATTACGGTTCCAAGCTCCAATGTGTTTTCCAACCATTCAACCATGGAGGTAATATCCTCGTGATTTAATGTTTGTCTAGCTTGTCCTGTTTGTTTTATCATAGCAATTAATAATATTTAAAGCTTACTTTGTTTGTTGTTAAACTTACGCATTTCGTTTCACATTTTCATTTCTTGCTTGGTTCAATTAGTAATTTTCTTAAGATTACACGAACGAGCTAGACCTCCAATCGTAATAGGTCAACCGCCCTAAGGGCATACCTCTAATCACCTACTCACCTTGATCACCTTACAAGATAAGGTGACAATGCTTGTTTACCTTAAGCATCAACAAAAATGGAAACAAAAAAAGCAATTGCTTATTATTTATAGAAGTATTGCAATTATAACAATGCTTGTGACATAAATAATTATAATTGATTATCAAATATTGACATACTCTGTATAATGATTATTTTTTTACACATATTCAATTTCTTAATAATATCCGTTATACAAAAACTTTTGTGTGCCCCCGATGTACGATCTTTTATTGTACATCCAAATATAAAAGTGAACCAGATCAAAGATATAAGTGACCTTATCCGAGGACTAAAATTACCTTACTCTAGGATAAATGTGACCCTAACCATCGAAAAATGCGACCCTAGCAATAAACAATGAAGTGACCTTAATCAAAAGTGATATGCTTGTTACAAGTTATAACTATGACTAATACAACACCACAAATGAAAATATACATCAATACACAAATGTAACATAGGTAGTAGGCTACGTAGAGTTTGACCATACACCACGTACAATATTGTACATTGTTCTACCATTTGAGCTAATAGCATTGAAAATAAGGTAGCTTATAACTACAATAAAGAAAACTTATAACATCAATAAGGGTAACTAAAAGAACAGAACAGGTGCGGACAACCTTCCTCTTTTAAACCGTCACACAAATATATTATCGTAGATCGGCCTTTTTGAGAAGTTTGTGTTGACGAAGGACTCCCATAGTCCCATCACTATCGTAGTGTAACGGCTACATCTACGTGACTTCATATTTGTTGATGTCATACCGACTTAAACAAACCGGTCACCGTCCTTCCTATTTAGTTCTCCTTTTAGGGCCGTTATGAGCAACGGATACCGTGACCCCAGAAATGCTGAAAATTATTTATGGCTTTCTTCATTTATCAAATACTTACATTATCTTAAATATACAATTAGGAGGTTGCATTTTGGAGGAAATTTTCTAAGTTATCCCTCAAAAGTATTGGTAGAAAAATGCGGGTTACTATGTAGGGGTGTGCACCGATCTAAGATCGGATCGGAACTGACCGACGGACCGGAATTGTCGAATTTCATGGACCGAGGACCGGACCGATATATTTCGTTCTGGTCTTTGACCGGAAAATTCCGGTTCGGTCTTTGACCGAAAATTCTTGTCCGATCAGGATTTTGACCGATTTGGACAGGTTTTTAAGTATTTCTATTTACTCCTTAAGATGTTAAATTCAACTTTTCACAATTTCTTTTAGGATAAATTGCTTTTTACCACCTAAAAAAATCGAAAAATTGTTTTTTACCACCTAAAAAACTAAAACATGTATTTTACCACCTAATTTTTTTTTTTAAATTGTTTTTTACCATCTGAAAAATGGGAAAATAGATGAAAATGTTATGTTGGGGGGGGGGGGGGGCACAATAACGGTAATATTTTATATATGTTCTTTTCTTCCACTATTTCATGTACTTAACTCTCTTATCTTCCCCGCTTTCTTATTTTCCATAAATTCACATAATTTTTCACCATTATTAATTCATAAAATTAACAAAATTTAATGAAAATAAAGAGAGAAGGGTGAAAGAGTTAAAAAAATTCATAAAGGGAGTGTAAAAAATTGGAGAGGAATTGAATTAGGTAGCCACACATAAAGGTTGCATCTACTTTTTTGTTTTTAGGTGGTAAAAAACAAGTTTTAATTCTTTTTTAGGTGGTAATTAAAATACAAGTTTTAGTTTTTAGGTGGTAAAAAACAAGTTTTAATTCTTTTTTAGGTGGTAATTAAAATACAAGTTTTAGTTTTTTAGGTGGTAAAAAACAATTTTTTGATTTTTATAGGTGGTAAAAAACAATTTGTCCTTTCTTTTATACAACTTATGTTCCAAAATCTCACTTTATAAGATTAATATAAAGTGTTGTGGGCAAAATTACCATGCCTTCGTGCACCAATGAAGATGTGACACCTGGCACGTATTGCGCCCCCTAAGCAGAAATCATGCAAAGTCTACTCCGGGGCATGAGTATTAATCTAGGTATCTACAATGTATGTATTTAAGTATGTATAAATGTACGTATAAAACATATACCTGGAAAAGGGCTTAATTAGTATGTATCCCAAGTGAATTACTAAGCACAATAGGCCCAAATAGCCCACTATTGCTACAGGGGATCAGAGAATTGTAAGGAGAAAGGACACGTGTCCTTCTCCCATTCCCCAGCCAATCATGTAAGGGGAATATTAGGTCATTCCCACAAAAACCTAGTACTATAAATATTCCCACTTCCCTAGAAAAAGGGGTCACAATCAATACATTCTAGAGCAATTGCTGCTCTGCCTTCTCTCTACTTTCTCTCTCTATAAAAATACAATCTTGTTTAATCTTTAAAAGTTACCAAGAAACCTCCAAGGTATCTCACCGGAAAAACCCCACAACATTTGGCGCCGTCTGTGGGGAGGTACGGTAACATGGAAGATCAACGACAGGACAACGATGCTGGGCGGCCTACGCGCGTAGAGCGGCCACCCCTCGAAAGAGAAATGCCGACTGAACATCATACGCCGGCCACAAGAATCACTGAAGATGCCGCACGTACATTTGCGGCCGGGCACACCCCTCGTCACACTGCCGAGGTAGAGGTGCTCAGCGAGGAGGACGACCAGGCCAATCGCACCCCTCCTGGAGGACACCTGGATCCTCGGGTGGATACGGTAATAGAGGAGAACCCTGATATGCCTGTCTCTGTGGGTGCTCTTCGGGCTATTTTGGCTGAGTTCCAAGCTGATGTGGGGAAGACAGTTAATGCTGAGGTACAGAAGAGTATGCTGATTTACACCACTGCTGTGGCTGCAAATCATGAGAGGCCGGCAAGCAATAGGCCAACACTTTCTTTGCGCCCCCCAAATGTCTGGACCAGGCTGGCAGGCGAGGACCTAAGGAGACAGCCGCCAACAAGTCAGCCCAATCAGGCAATGTCTTACCTACCACGCCGAATGCCACGCGGCTGATTGGAGAAACGTCCCGAGGACGTGAGCAGCCACGCGCAGAGCAGTTGCCCGACTCTGAGTCTGAACTTTCTGACACTGGGTCAACCCCGTCATGCCGGATAGACCTCTCCCTCATCCAACTTATACGCATCTGAGCCAGACACGTCCAGGGGCCACCCGTCCAACCCGTCAAACTCGCGGACGCGAGTCCTCCCTGCGGCTACCCTACTCCAGGTGTCAAGACCCTGTATATCACATTCAGGAGGGGGTGTCCAACATGGCCCTAGGGCACACCACCCCTTTTGCAGACTCCATCATGAGAGCCCCGAGGGAACCCAAAGTCAAGCCGCCCAACATTGATGCTTACGATGGTACCACAGATCCGGACATGCACCTCTTGGTTTACCGGCATCACATGTATGTCCAAGGAACAACTGACTCAACCTGGTGTAAGTATTTTCCGGGCACACTCAAAGGAGTAGCCTCTAAGTGGTTCGAGAGACTTCCAGCCGGAACTATTCGCTCTTTTTCGGAGCTCGAGCTATTGTTCTCTACTCGGTTCATGGCTCACAAGGAAGAGAAGAAGACGAGCATGCATCTGAGTAGGATTCAGCAAGGGAAGGACGAGTCCCTGAGGAGTTATGTGAAGAGATTCAATCTAGAGGCAGGGCAAATTCCGGATTTGCCAGATGGTGTTGCATTCGATAACTTCATTCGAGGGCTTAAAAAGGGCTCTTTCAAGTTTGATCTGGTAAAGAAAAGCGTCCGAACAATGGCAGAAGTGCTGGATGAGGCAGAGGCCTTCATTCATGCAACAGAGATTTGCAGCGTCCCGAAAGACCCCAGAGGAAGTGATACCGCCGAGCTAGCGGCAAAAAAGGAGAAATTTGAAAAGAAGAACCGGCCTAACGGGACGTGGGCTATTGCAAAAGAATCAGACAGGGCCCCCGGAGCGGCAGGTCAGAAACGGCCCAGAACTTATGATCGGGAGCGATTCGAGTATAACACAGACATGTACACAATCCTGATGGACGTCGGGTCCAAATATGACATTGATCGTCCATTTCCCATGAAGTCACCACCAGAAAGTAGGGACCCCAAACTGTACTGTCACTTTCACAGTGACATTGGGCATGACACCAATGAATGTAAGAGTTTGAAAAGGGCATTGGACGGCCTAGCCACCAAGGGGTTCTTAAAAAGTTATATCAGCAGGAACACGGGAGGTTCTGGCAAACCCTTCTACAAGAAAAACAAATCCCCTCCCTCGGAGGAAGATGGGAATCGTACCGACCCAGAGTGCGTGGCAGTCATCTCAGGAGGATTGGCCGCCGGCGGGCCGACCATGAGGGGCCAGAAGGATTATGCCAAGCGATTGGGGCAAGTGATGCTGTCCGGCAAGGCCACAGTTGACCCGTTTCCAAAAGTTGAAATCGGCGAGGCCGACCGTGGGAAAATCTCCACCCCGCATGACGATCCTTTGGTAATTGAGTTAAAAGTTGCTAACCTAAGGGTTAGGCGTATTTTGGTTGATACAGGAAGTTCGTCGGACATAATTAGTCTAGAGTGCTTGAATCGGCTGCAACATGATCCCTCAAAAATTGAGAAAATCCACTATCCCATTATAGGCTTCGGAGGTAGTGTCATCCACCCAGTCGGCATAATTACCCTTCCTCTGAGGATGGGAAATAAAAAGGAATCTCGGCAAATGGATGTCCGTTTTCTCATAGTGAAAGATCTGACGGCATATAACATCATCTTGGGGCGTCCCACGTTGAACAGGGCAAAGGCTGTCATTGTGACTCATCTGATGCTTCTTAAGTTCATTTGTGACGATGGGAGCGTCAGCACTATACATGGTGACCAGCAACAAGCTAGAGATTGCTACCTAACCACCTTGAGTCCAGAAGCATGGGGGACGGGTGAAGAGAAAGGGACGTCGAGCAACAAACGAAAATGTGGCGACACGCAACCCAAGGTCGTCAAAGAAACATTAACTATCTCAGCAGGGCACATGGAAGAGAGACGCCCAGAGCCTGTTGGGGCCCATTTCAATGTGGTTTTAAACACAGACAACCCTGACAGAGTAGTGCCCATCGGGATTTCTCCTGACGACCCGCTGGCGGCAGAGTTGGTCCACCTTTTGAGAGAATTTGAAGATATCTTTGCTTTCACGGTGGACGAAATGCCGGGTATTGACCCTGCTGTGGCCGTCCATAAGCTGAATGTGGACCCAAACTTTAAACCGGTTCGTCAGAAGAAAAGGAACCATGGGGAAGATAGAAATCAGGCGGCAGCCGCGGAAATACAGAAGTTGATGGAGGCTGGGTTCGTCAGGCCTAGTCAGTACCCCGACTGGGTTGCTAACGTGGTCCTCGTCAAAAAACCTAATGGTACCTGGAGAATGTGTGTTGATTACACCAACCTCAATAAGGCATGTCCAAAGGACAGTTTCCCATTGCCCAAGATTGACCGGCTCGTCGACTCTACAGCGGGGCATGCCATGATGAGCTTTATGGATGCCTACTCAGGGTTTCACCAGATTCCGTTGTGGCCTGACGACCAGGAAAAAACGTCATTTGTTACTGAACAAGGCCTTTACTGCTACAAGGTGATGCCGTTTGGGTTAAAAAATGCACCGGCCACATTTCAGCGTCTTATTAACACTGTGTTCATTAAGCAGCTCGGCAGGAATATTGAAGCTTACATTGACGATATGATCGTAAAAAGTAAGTTGAGGGCGGCGCACATAACTGATCTCAGAGAGACATTTGAGACTATTCGAGCTTACAACATGAGGTTGAATCCTAAGAAGTGTGTGTTCGGGGTGACGGCAGGCAAATTCTTAGGTTTCTTGATTGATGAAAGAGGAATTGAAGCCAACCCAGACAAAATCCAGGCAGTAATTGATATGAGCTCACCAAAGACAGTGAAGGAGGTCCAGCGGCTCACAGGTTGCTTGGCCGCCCTGGGCAGATTCCTTTCCAGGGCTGGAGACAAGTGCCACTACTTTTTTAGGTCTGTCAGAAAGAAGGCCAAGTTTGAATGGTCGGACGAGGCCGAGGCGGCATTGGTCAGATTAAAGGAGCACTTACACACCTTGCCTCGTCTTGTTAGTCCCTTGCTAGGAGAGACTTTGTACATGTATCTCGCCGTGTCCGAGCACTCGTTGAGTGCCGTTCTACTGACAGAGAGGGAGGGAATACAGATGCCGGTATACTTTGTCAGTCATGTTCTTGAAAATGCTGAAGTTAGATATCCTACAGTGGAAAAGTTTGGCTTAGCTCTGTTCATGGCCAGCAAAAAGCTCCGTCCTTATTTCTTAGCTCACAAAATAGTGATCTACACCGATCAGCCGCTCAAACTGCCCTTCACAAAGCTGGAGGCGTCAGGACGAATGCTGAATTGGGCAATAGAGCTGAACGCCTTTGATATCACCTATGAGCCGAGGAAAGCTGTCAAGGGGCAGGCATGTGCCGACTTCATTGTTGAAATGACGAGGCCAGACTTTGCCAAGACTACAAGCACAGTGTGGACAGTGTATGTAGACGGCTCATCCACACAGAATGGATGTGGAGCAGGGATAATCTGTCACTCCCCAGAAGGAGATACTTTTGAATATGCTATGCGATTTAACTTCCAGGCGTCAAATAATGAAGCCGAATATGAAGCCCTGCTTTGTGGCATTAAAATGTGTAAGGCGGCAGGCGCCGAGGAGATTGTAGCACTATCTGACTCCCAACTGATTGTGAGCCAAGTTAATGGGACCTACGAAGCTAGGGATCCGACTATGGTCAAATACTGTTAGGTTATGATACATATGACATTACATAGATCATGCGGAAACAACCATTAACCCAGGACAACATATTATTTACACATAATCATATAGCATAATTTAGATGCATACTCTTTGTTGCGTGCCCTCCCTAGCTGCGCCCGAACCGAACAAGAACAAGTCTTTAGGACTCCAAGTGTCGTCCCTCCGTAGATAGTCCACAGCACGTCCGGATCCGCCTTAAGATTGACCAACTAGAGTCGCCCTTAAGGTACTAGAAAATTTCGGCACTTTATGAGCAAGATGTGTGTTTTAATTTTCTCTCAAAAAACTCACTTTTGAATACTTTGAAACTTGTTATAAATTGTGAGCCCTAGCCTCATATTTATAGGGGTATGGAAAGGGAATCGAAATCCTATTCAGATACAAATTAATTAAACCTAGAATCCTACAAGAACTCTAATTTAATTAATTTATCAAATAGAATTAGGAATTTAATCATTAACCGAACTCTGCATGTTTTAGGAAACGTGCACGAACACAAACACTTGCACACACACGCACGGCAGCCACGATGGGCCCCCATGCGTGCGCGCGAGCAGCAGCCCACGCAGCGCCCGCGCGCGCTGCGCGCTGCGCGTGCTGTGCGCGCTGTGCGCGCTGCGCAGCCTGCTGGGCCTGGCCTTGCGCTGGGCCTGGCGTGGCTGTTTGTGCGGCGCGCTTGGCTTGCTGGGCGATGGCCTGGCTTCGTGCT
Source organism: Spinacia oleracea (assembly GCF_020520425.1). Taxonomy (NCBI): domain Eukaryota; kingdom Viridiplantae; phylum Streptophyta; class Magnoliopsida; order Caryophyllales; family Amaranthaceae; genus Spinacia; species Spinacia oleracea. Next base: position 13,009,766 of record NC_079488.1, on the reverse strand, counting down.
GGGCCTCGTCCGGCAGGCCTCGTCCGATGCTTATTCGTACGATGCGCTTCCGATTAAATTTTCCGATTCCGGAATTCATTTCCGATACGAACAATATTTAATATTTCCGATTCCGGAATTAATTTCCGTTTCGAACAAATATTTAATATTTCCGTTTCCGGAATTATTTTCCGATTCCGGTAATATTTCCGATTCTGACAACATTTCCGTTTCCGGCAATATTTCCGATTCTGGCAATATTTCCATTTCCGATAATATTTTCCGATACGTACCATGTTTCCGTTTCCGGCAACATCTACGACTTGGATAATATTTATATTTCCGATACGATCCATATTTCCGTTTCCGGCAATATCATCGTTTCCGGAGTATTCATTTCTTGCCTGTGACGATCTTAGCTCCCACTGAAACCAAGATCCGTCGGTTCCGAATATTCATAGATGGAGTATTTAATGCCATTAAATACTTGATCCGTTTACGTACTATTTGTGTGACCCTACGGGTTCAGTCAAGAGTAAGCTGTGGATTAATATCATTAATTCCACTTGAACTGAAGCGGCCTCTAGCTAGGCATTCAGCTCACTTGATCTCACTGAATTATTAACTTGTTAATTAATACTGAACCGCATTTATTAGACTTAACATAGAATGCATACTTGGACCAAGGGCATTATTTCCTTCAGTCTCCCACTTGTCCTTAGGGACAAGTGTGCATTTCCTAATTCCTTTGTCGCTCGATGCTTGCTCTTGAACATAAGGTAAGAGTTGTCATCCTTATTATGTCCAGAGGTGTTTCTCGGTTTCAGAGTTCAACTGATCAAATAAACAGATAATCATAGCCTATGATTCATCCGAGCACGGCCATGCATTTCACAGTTTCTAGCTCTCCGAGTGGCCTTGTACAACTTTTAAGCATCTCATCCCGATTTATGGGAGGACAATCCCAATCTTGCGATCTTGAGATTAGACTTCGTTTGATAGGTGATTACCTGAGCGTTGCCTTTATAGCCTCCTTTTACGGTGCGACGGTTGGTCAACGTCAAAGCAACCAGTTCTCAAACAAGTAATCTCAAATCACTCAGTTATTGAGGATTTAGTGTCTAATAATTTAATGAAATTTACTTATGACAGATTTTCATCTCTTACAGTAAAGTTTCATAGGTCTTGTCCGATACTAGTCTTCCCAAAGTAAGTATCTATGCAAATGATTATAACATTGCCATGTCCACATAGTTCAAGAAACAGAACTACTAGTCATCTTGCATTCTAATCGTCTAACGTTTTCTATGCGTCCAATTTTATAGAAAACTCCGACTAGGGACCATTATCAACCTTTGACATTCAAGTTCACTTGATAGACATTTCTTAGTCACAGGACTGGTCCTGACAATCTATCTTGAATATATCGTCAAATTTGAAGGGACTCATCATTTAATACTAAACCAAGATTAAATGGAATATGAAAATACATTTCATATATGATAAATGTTCAACCCCAATGTTTTACAACCATGGGCCTCAAACCCATCTTTAAAACAGTTCATGGAATTCAAAGCTATGCTTGATTTCCAGTGCTACAACGTGAGTGTTGCTTCTCACTTGTTGCATAGGTTTAGTTATCATGCTTTGCCAATCTTAATATCCTTTTCATCGAATGTTCTTCGAGATATGATGATAAGATCTTTTCGAGTTTGTTTATTATGAGATCTAGTCTTTCTCGCTACAATGGTGGTTCTACGCATTTCTCAATGAAGAACCATCAAGTTAGCAGACGTTTTTCTTGCTTCAAGAGTGGTTCTACGCATTTTTCAATGAAGAACCATCAAGCCAGCAGATAGGTGATCTACCCAAGTTCAGTGAAGAACTTTAAATAACCCTCTTTTATTGCTTCTTAGGCAATAAGTACTTTTACTTCAACTGTTTAGGTTGCTAGTGATGCTTTGTTTGGATTTAGTTATCCAAGCAGTTCACAGACATGTGGAAGACTTTCCAGCTGTATCTTAGAACATAGAAATTATTATTTTAATTTCCCACGCAACAAGTCATGGTCTCCAATCCATGTTGCCATTTCAAAACACGATGCTCTATAGCTCGTCCTTGCCAATGGTTAACTCCAAAGGGTCTTGCTTGATCCTTTGCCAGTGTTTATGCGTGTAGCATCAATATTTAGCATATCTTTATTTCCTTGAATCAAGAACTATTCCTATGTACCTTTTCAAGTACCATAAGTATTCTTGATCTCAATCTAGTTGATCTTCACTTAGATCAATAGAGATTGGTATATGTTCGTCATGCCTAAAGTCATACGATACGTTTTTGGCGATCCTCATATTATATCATACATGATAAATTCTTTTGCAGAATAATTCCCAATTGAATTCTATTCATGTAACTTTAGCTTATCTAGTTTCAGTAGATACTGAATTCGGCTAAATTCTTTGACATATAATATAGGTTAAGAATCTCATTTAGACTCTTTGATGTTTAACTTAGTAAATGCTTATACATAGTTTAAACATCCTTTACTTAGATTTATTCACATGGGTCGAATATCTCCAATTGAGACTTTCGTGTTTGATTTAGCAAATGCCATTACTTAATCTAAAACAATATTATAAGATCTTTGTAAATAGATCTTAATACCCAATATGTACTAAGTTTCGCCATGGTCCATTATTGATGAATAATTTCAAATCTAAGTCATTAGCATTTGAATGTTATTTCACAATAGAGAGATATGTGTGTGATACACATAGGACCAAATAAGTTTTTATGTACTCCCACTAAACTTCTTATACATCTATAAGAATCATGTGTATTTTATGAAACTAAAATTCTTATTAGCTTCACTTAAAATACAGTTCCAATTCCCAATTGCTTGCTTAAATCTGTACTTAGATTTTATAAGCTAGCTTTCCTTTCCAACATTTGATTGAGGAATACGTTTTGTCATCCAATTGCTATATGTACCAATATGCAATCATTGCTTGAATTATAGACTTAAGCATTACGATTTTGCATGAGGTTCCAACACAATCCATGCCATGAATTTGCTTGTAACCTTTAGCAACTAATCTCGCTTTGTGTGTGAACACAATTTCATGTTTGATGGTTTTTATCCTTAAAACAAACTTGCAACCAATAGGTGTGAACCTATTCTTGCAAATCAACAAAATTTCAATTTTGTCATCAAAACATTGAGTATGTTTTATGGCCTTTAACCAATTAAACATATAGTCTATATATGGCCTCTAACCATTTTAGGGAATCTATATTTCGTCATAGCTTTCTTACAAGTCACAAACTCATTAATCTATATGATAATAGTTTGACTGCAAGTTGTAGGTTTCTTCACTATCTAATAGAAGAATCGCATAGCTTTAGTGACCTGAACTCCATGTTTCTTCACTATCCAATAGAAGAATATCATAGTTCCAGTGACTTGAACTCTATGCCTACTTTGGGTATAGAACATCAAACAATAGAATATCAATAGCCACTTGAAAGTCCTTTGAATATTCTGTTCTCCTTGAAGCACTTGTAAAGTCTTCTAAGAGATGTCTATTCTTTAAAGCCACTTCTAAAGTCCTTAAAGAATAAGTACGGTTTTTCTGAAGCACTTCGAAAAGCCTCCGGAATGTCCGTTTATGTTTGTTGTTCGCCTCGAAGACTTTCGAGGTCTATTTTCTCCCACTTGTCATTTTGGAAACGAATCTCCAAAAGGACATTATTTCGAGCAAACAAACATTATGTTCTCAAAAATTCGTGGTAGAAACAATACCCTTGTGTCTCATTTGAATAAATCACAATGAAACATATATCTAGACTTGGGCCTTAGTTTGTTGTATAACAAACACTAAGCTCCCACTGAGTTTAGCAACTCTTTAGATATATATAATTGAAAAGATATCCTGAAATTACTTTTCAATAGCTTTGACGAATTTGGTTTAGTTTGGTGGTAGTTGAGCATTTTGTTTTAGAAATTATAGGAAAAGTCTTTATGATTCATCATTGATCGAATCAAGTACTAATTGACTTCGATTATTCCAACTACGATATGCCATATCTTATGGACCTAGATTGCGAAATTACAACACACAATCATTGATGATCATATTTGGTCTCAAGTAATCATCAACATGATCTAACCTAGATCTTTATGATTTCTTGCCATGTGGATTTTATACTTCTGAATCTCCGAACTAGCCAAACAGATTCAACTTATATCACATTTGAGTAAATAAACCTATATTCACTCAAATCCATGTGAAATAAAGTCATAAAACCTTTCTTTAGCTTTGAACTCTATCGTCTAGGCGTTCTAACAATAGTTCATATTCTTTGTTACTTTCAACAAGTAAGACTAGCTTGTCTTAAGTTGATCTAGAAATCAACCAACTTTCAAAAATCCATTAAAATAGAGCTTTTGAATGTTAACTTGTTGATATGGTCTAAGCAACAATGCCAAAGATTAGTGGAACTCAAATCAAGGGGTTGATTTGAACCTAGTAAAGTTCTTTAAAGAGTTGTTTGTTTTAATCAAGCATATTGACTCAACCTGTAATTGACCATTTCATTCAAATAAACAAACAAATATTGTCTTTGTTTTTCTTGAATGTGAGTCTTTCTGTGTTTGAAAACAGAAATTTAGGTATGTTGATTATGGAACAAAATAGCCATTAAGTTCCAGCCTTTGAAAGGACTTAAAACAAACTAGATGACCCTACAACTAATGTAGCATTGCCATGCTTCATTTCCCACTTGTAGGTCATTAGTGTATCCTAGCTTCCATTGTTTGAGTTATTACCGAAGTAAGAACCTCAAGCGGTATATGATACCAAGGAAGTTTGATTGCTAGGTCACTTCTCTTTAAACATAAACTTATAGGTAGAAACGAAATCGTAAATTCCTTTCATTTGTTCCTCGTTTTCCTATTTCTTGTACCTTTTCTTATAGTCTTAAGAATTGAATTCTTTAGTGTTGACTTTTATACTTTGTTAGACATGTCCAATGTCACCAACAAGGTTCTTTACATTTTAATTTATGTTGAATATTTTGTTTCAACTAGATGATCTTACCAGAAGCTTCTAAAGTTCTCTAAGCATCGATCTATTCGAATGTCTAGGGACTAGACTCATTCGAGAATTAAATGGACAAAGATATTAGGTTGTTAACCATTGGTAAAGCTGAGCGTATTAAACTCAATGCTTTATGATCTCAAAACTACATTGTATTTTGAATTCACAAGCACCAATTGGTTTGTCATTCGATTTTGATAATCGAAAACAACCATAAAAGTCGCTAAAAGAAACGTACATTTTAAATTGCTCATTTTCTCTCATTTCCGTGAATCGTTCTTGGATTCACTACCAATCGAGGAAATTTACTGTTACCTTTCTAAAAGGATTTATTGCAGTGCAAGATATTTAATTATAAACAATAATTAAAACATACATTGAAGCATGCAAAGTCTAAACATTTATCATGAATAATAACTTGAAATTAAAGCAACCATGCAATTCAAACAAGTTATTAGCATTTTATTCGATTTTATTGTTCCGGCAGGTGTGAATAAAATGATTCCAAGATCCTAAAACCATTGAAGAATTCAGCACAGTTTGTCGACTCAATTCTAAAACATTTTAGGTAAGCAAAAGCCTTTTGCTAATAGTCTAGAAACAACTCTTGGTTGATAGGTACGTCTAAGAACTTATTAGGTAAACCTATCGATTTTGCCACGACATAAAAGGACTCCTTACTTATATCGTTGAGTTTCACCAAAACTAACATGTACTCACAATTATTTGTGTACCTTGCCCCTTTAGGACCAATAAGTAACACCTCGCTGAGCGAAAACTATTACTAGATTGATGTAAAGGATATCCAAGCAAGTGTATATTTTGGCATGGCACCTTTTAACTCAATTTTTAAGTTTGGAACTTAAGGCTCTTACTATGTTGGTTAGATTTTAAGTGAACTAAAATCCTTAATCATGCAACATAATCAAGCTTTTGATCTCATGCATTTTAAGACATATTTAAAAGTAATAAATAACTTAAAACATGCATAAGATATTTGTGATCTAGTATGGCCCGACTTCATCTTGAAGCTTTAACTTCAAAGTCCGTCTTGAAAATCTCCGTGGGAGGCACCATTTTCTTCAAATAGGATAAGCTATAACTAATTACAACTATTTGATGGTTCGCAGACCATATTTGAATTGAAAAATAACTTTGGTACTTTAGACCAATTACATTCAAATTAATGGTACGCAGACCATATTTTCTATCCTATTTGGGCCATACTAGTCACTTCATAACCTGCAAAACAGTACATATACAATATATACCATTCACCCATTCATTATCATGAATGGCCCACATAGTTGGTTAGTAAAACACATTATACATCACGTAAACATTTGCAGCAATTAATCAAGGGCACCAATAATCTACCAATTATTCAGTCCTTATTAATTCTAATCAAGTTGTTTTAACCTTAAGGATTTGTAGACCTAATCAAGAGTTTATGACTAAAAAACGCTCCCACTTAAACCAATAAATTCATATGCTTTACTAATTTTAAACATAAAAATGTATTTCTAGTCTAACCGGAAACATACAAATTTAATTAAAATTTAAAGCTCATATAAATTTATAATTGAATCCAAAAAGTTTAATTTAATTTCAGTCGTATTTAAATTAATTCATGATTTTAATTTTAGTAAAATAATTAGAATAAATAACATTTATTATAATTACAATATTCAAAATTAAAATCCAAGAAAATAATTTAAATTATTAATTTTAAAATTAATTAAAATTACGTGAACTGAAATTTTCAAATTAAACATTCAAAACGATCTTTAATCGTAACACAAACACCCTACGCGTTGCACGCCCATGGGCCGCACGCACACAGCCATTGCTGGCCATGTGCGCGCAGCCCATGCGCTCGTCGCATAGCTGCTGCATCCCCATCGCAAGCCTCCGCACGCATTGGTGCTAGCTGCGCGCGCCAGCGCTCATCGCACGCGAGCTATCGCTCGCAGTGCGCGCGCGACATCGCTCGCTGGGCGCGCGACATCGCTCGCTGGGCGCGCGACATCGCTCGCTGGGCGCGCGAGCCATCGCTCGCTGGGCGCGCGACATCGCTCGCTGGGCGGGCGACATCGCTCGTTGTGCGCGCGAGCAATGCTGGGCGCAGCGCTCGTGGCACGCGAGCTTGCGCTCGCTGCGCGCGAGGCTGCGCGCTCTTGTGCGAGGCAGCGCGCGTTGTGGCGCAGCTCGCTTGCTGCCCACACGCGACTGCCTTGGCTCGCCCTTCGCCCATGCCCATTCGTCCATTCCTCGTGGCACACGACACAAGGCAGGGCTGCTGCCTTGTGCTCGTGCACTACGCCCTTGCTCATTGCATTCGTGCCGCACGGGCGACGAGCTCCCTTGCTCGTCGTCGCATGCCCGCATTATACAACACCCCTTAAGGGTAACACGAAGCGTCCATTGCTTTGTGCGTGCAAGTTATATGAACGAATCGCATAAAAAATTTAAAATTTATAAAATTAATGACAAATTAATAAATATTATTAATTTCATAATTTTAGGGCGAAAAATCGAAAATTTATTATCCAATTGATTTCCGATTGTTATGGATTCAAGTCTAGGTCATAAAAATTTAAAATTTATCATAAATTTACAATTTTTATGGTGGTTTTTAATCATAGGTTTCTAATTAAATTACAATTAATTATGAAAATCAAATTAATTCTAAATTATTCTAATTTTCAACAAATTAATCATAATTACAAATTAGATTGCATAATTAACAAGACTAGGCATTCAAACTTGTTAAACATATGCAGTAGGTCAATCAAAAATTCAAGATTTATCAACAAGAATCGCAAATATTTAATTTAACATCTTAAATTTACGAAATTTTGCATTCGAAAAACTAAAACCTTCGAAAAGTCATAGTTAGGCTTCGAATTTGAGAATTCTGGGTTCGGCAGAAAAATACTAGTTTTGTCAAAATTTTAGAATGCCTTTTACATGCGGAAGTGACACAAAAATCACTCAATTCGGATGAGTAACGAAGAAACTGCCGAAAAACTGCGTACGTATAATTAAATAAACGCAATTTGCAATTAATTAACAATTACGAAAATTAATCACCCCTTTTAATTCTTGCAAATTTGTAATATTTAACCATGTTCATGCAATTTAGATTATGAAAATAATAAGGGGCTCGTGATACCACTGTTAGGTTATGATACATATGACATTACATAGATCATGCGGAAACAACCATTAACCCAGGACAACATATTATTTACACATAATCATATAGCATAATTTAGATGCATACTCTTTGTTGCGTGCCCTCCCTAGCTGCGCCCGAACCGAACAAGAACAAGTATTTAGGACTCCAAGTGTCGTCCCTCCGTAGATAGTCCACAGCACGTCCGGATCCGCCTTAAGATTGACCAACTAGAGTCGCCCTTAAGGTACTAGAAAATTTCGGCACTTTATGAGCAAGATGTGTGTTTTAATTTTCTCTCAAAAAACTCACTTTTGAATACTTTGAAACTTGTTATAAATTGTGAGCCCTAGCCTCATATTTATAGGGGTATGGAAAGGGAATCGAAATCCTATTCAGATACAAATTAATTAAACCTAGAATCCTACAAGAACTCTAATTTAATTAATTTATCAAATAGAATTAGGAATTTAATCATTAACCGAACTCTGCATGTTTTAGGAAACGTGCACGAACACAAACACTTGCACACACACGCACGGCAGCCACGATGGGCCCCCATGCGTGCGCGCGAGCAGCAGCCCACGCAGCGCCCGCGCGTGCTGTGCGCGCTGTGCGCGCTGCGCAGCCTGCTGGGCCTGGCCTTGCGCTGGGCCTGGCGTGGCTGTTTGTGCGGCGCGCTTGGCTTGCTGGGCGATGGCCTGGCTTCGTGCTGGGCCTCGTCCGGCAGGCCTCGTCCGATGCTTATTCGTACGATGCGCTTCCGATTAAATTTTCCGATTCCGGAATTCATTTCCGATACGAACAATATTTAATATTTCCGATTCCGGAATTAATTTCCGTTTCGAACAAATATTTAATATTTCCGTTTCCGGAATTATTTTCCGATTCCGGTAATATTTCCGATTCTGACAATATTTCCGTTTCCGGCAATATTTCCGATTCTGGCAATATTTCCATTTCCGATAATATTTTCCGATACGTACCATGTTTCCGTTTCCGGCAACATCTACGACTTGGATAATATTTATATTTCCGATACGATCCATATTTCCGTTTCCGGCAATATCATCGTTTCCGGAGTATTCATTTCTTGCCTGTGACGATCTTAGCTCCCACTGAAACCAAGATCCGTCGGTTCCGAATATTCATAAATGGAGCATTTAATGCCATTAAATACTTGATCCGTTTACGTACTATTTGTGTGACCCTACGGGTTCAGTCAAGAGTAAGCTGTGGATTAATATCATTAATTCCACTTGAACTGAAGCGGCCTCTAGCTAGGCATTCAGCTCACTTGATCTCACTGAATTATTAACTTGTTAATTAATACTGAACCGCATTTATTAGACTTAACATAGAATGCATACTTGGACCAAGGGCATTATTTCCTTCAAATACACGCAGGCCGTCCATCAGGAAGTAGAGCCACTGAAAAGTTTTGAAGTAAGGCAAGTCCCTCGCTCGGAAAATAACCAAGCTGATTGTTAGGTTATGATACATATGACATTACATAGATCATGCGGAAACAACCATTAACCCAGGACAACATATTATTTACACATAATCATATAGCATAATTTAGATGCATACTCTTTGTTGCGTGCCCTCCCTAGCTGCGCCCGAACCGAACAAGAACAAGTCTTTAGGACTCCAAGTGTCGTCCCTCCGTAGATAGTCCACAGCACGTCCGGATCCGCCTTAAGATTGACCAACTAGAATCGCCCTTAAGGTACTAGAAAATTTCGGCACTTTTATGAGCAAGATGTGTGTTTTAATTTTCTCTCAAAAAACTCACTTTTGAATACTTGAAAACTTGTTATAAATTGTGAGCCCTAGCCTCATATTTATAGGGGTATGGAAAGGGAATCGAAATCCTATTCAGATACAAATTAATTAAACCTAGAATCCTACAAGAACTCTAATTTAATTAATTTATCAAATAGAATTAGGAATTTAATCATTAACCGAACTCTGCATGTTTGAGGAAACGTGCACGAACACAAACACTTGCACACACACGCACGGCAGCCACGATGGGCCCCCATGCGTGCGCGCGAGCAGCAGCCCACGCAGCGCCCGCGCGCGCTGCGCGCTGCGCGTGCTGTGCGCGTTGTGCGCGCTGCGCAGCCTGCTGGGCCTGGCCTTGCGCTGGGCCTGGCGTGGCTGTTTGTGCGGCGCGCTTGGCTTGCTGGGTGATGGCCTGGCTTCGTGCTGGGCCTCGTCCGGCAGGCCTCGTCCGATGCTTATTCGTACGATGCGCTTCCGATTAAATTTTCCGATTCCGGAATTCATTTCCGATACGAACAATATTTAATATTTCCGATTCCGGAATTAATTTCCGTTTCGAACAAATATTTAATATTTCCGTTTCCGGAATTATTTTCCGATTCCGGTAATATTTCCGATTCTGACAATATTTCCGTTTCCGGCAATATTTCCGATTCTGGCAATATTTCCATTTCCGATAATATTTTCCGATACGTACCATGTTTCCGTTTCCGGCAACATCTACGACTTGGATAATATTTATATTTCCGATACGATCCATATTTCCGTTTCCGGCAATATCATCGTTTCCGGAGTATTCATTTCTTGCCTGTGACGATCTTAGCTCCCACTGAAACCAAGATCCGTCGGTTCCGAATATTCATAGATGGAGTATTTAATGCCATTAAATACTTGATCCGTTTACGTACTATTTGTGTGACCCTACGGGTTCAGTCAAGAGTAAGCTGTGGATTAATATCATTAATTCCACTTGAACTGAAGCGGCCTCTAGCTAGGCATTCAGCTCACTTGATCTCACTGAATTATTAACTTGTTAATTAATACTGAACCGCATTTATTAGACTTAACATAGAATGCATACTTGGACCAAGGGCATTATTTCCTTCACTGATGCCCTGTCAAAGTTGGCAAGTTCCGCGTCTTGTGATACCCCTCGGCACGTGTTTTGGGAGGTAAAAGAGCACAAAAGTGTTGAGCAAATGGAGGTGGAAACTCTTGACAGAACGTCCACATGGATGGATGACATAGTAAACTTCAAAATGAATGGAGTCTTGCCCGAAGACTCAAGGGAAGCGGCAAAACTTCAAAAGAAATGTTCTTGGTTTGAAATGTGGAACGGCACCCTCTACAAAAAGGCCTACTCCCGTCCTTTGTTAAGATGTGTAACACCTGAGAAGGGGCAGGAAATTCTAGAAGACCTTCATCAGGGGTTGTGCAGCTCGCATATTGGTGGAAGGGCTTTGGCTGAAAAGGCACTTCGAACCGGCTATTACTGGCCGACCCTTAAGGAGGACGCAATCTCACTGGTCAAGAAGTGTGACAAATGTCAGCGCTTTTCTCACCTAATACATCAACCGGCACGAGTTCTGACGCCCATTACAAGCCCAATTCCATTTGCTAAATGGGGGATGGATCTCCTAGGCCCATTCACGACCGCACCAGGAGGAAGGCGTTATGTCATCGTTGCTGTAGATTACTTCACCAAATGGGTGGAGGCAGAAGCGCTCAAAAACATAAAAACTGCTGATGTGAGAGCATTCATTTGGAAGAACATCATGACTCGCTTTGGGATTCCACAGGCTATCGTCTTCGATAATGGGCCCCAGTTTGAGACACCTAAGCTGAAAGAGTGGCTGGCAGATCACGGTATACACACCTGTTTTGCATCAGTCGGACGACCCCAAGCCAATGGTCAGGTTGAGGCGTTCAACAAAATTATCTCTGAAGGAATGAAAAAGAAGCTTGACGAAGCCAAAGGTCTATGGGCTGATGAGCTGCCAAATGTCTTATGGTCCATCCGCACCACGGCTAAGAATTCAACCGGTGAAACACCCTTCTTGCTAGCCTATGGCGCCGAGGCTGTCCTACCCATAGAAATGTGTGAGCCAACGTTGAGAGTCATGCTGTATGACGAAAATGCTAACTGGGAGACAATGAAAGCAGCCTTGGACGTTCTGCCCGAGGTTAGAGGAAATGCAGCGCTCAGACAACAGCTGTACAAGATAAGGATGGCAAGAGAATACAACAAGAGAGTCTCTAATAGAGTGCTCAAAGTGGGAGATTTTTTCCTCGGAAAAATGGAGTCCACAGGACGAGCAAATGAACAAGGTAAGCTGACGCCCACTTGGGAGGGACCTTACGAGATCTATGATGAAGTTAGAGATGGAACCTACCGCATTCAAGACATGCAAGGCCGCCCTATTTCGCGCACTTGGAATGCCGACAATCTCAAGAAATATTTCTTCTAGATAGGTGCTAAGCCTTGTCTTACTTACCACGATCCATTGCCCAAGGGGCGGCCTCTAATGGTCATAGTAGGGTAGTAATTACTTTTGTAACCGGCTAAATTCGCCTTGCTAAGTTATAAATAATACTACTCTATTTGTCTCGTAATATTTATTGCTCGCACAATGAATATAAAAATATACACTCCAATGCATAACCAAAGCCTAATTGTATGACGGCCTGAGAAGTGGCCCAGATTAGCAAAAACTCAGCAAGACTAATTGTTTGAAGCCTAAGAAGTGGCCCAGATTAGCACCAAGTTGTAGGCTGATCACCTATCCAACTCCCCTCCCAATATAAGCAAGCCGCTGGCCGACCAGTACAGAATAATAAGTGCCAGCGGCACGAATAAACTTAAATCGTAAGTTATTTGTTCAAAAGCCCAGCGGCATGAACAACTTTGAAACATAGGTTGTTCGCTCAAAAGCCCAGCGGCATGAAAAACTTTGAGACTAAGGTTGTTTGCTAAAAAGCGCGGCGGCACGCATGTTTGGCCGGCCAGTCCATTTGACGAGCATGTCTAGCGGCAATCATACCTATTGATTGACTTGCGCCAATCAATATCGTTATAGACATGCTCGCCAAAGAAGGCGATGACCACAGTGGGGCCTAGCACATGCTCAGTTGCCAGCGGCACCAACCACTTGGAAACAAAGGTTGTCCGCTCAAAAGTTCAGCGGCACGATTTGAAGGAAATAATGCCCTTGGTCCAAGTATGCATTCTATGTTAAGTCTAATAAATGCGGTTCAGTATTAATTAACAAGTTAATAATTCAGTGAGATCAAGTGAGCTGAATGCCTAGCTAGAGGCCGCTTCAGTTCAAGTGGAATTAATGATATTAATCCACAGCTTACTCTTGACTGAACCCGTAGGGTCACACAAATAGTACGTAAACGGATCAAGTATTTAATGGCATTAAATACTCCATCTATGAATATTCGGAACCGACGGATCTTGGTTTCAGTGGGAGCTAAGATCGTCACAGGCAAGAAATGAATACTCCGGAAACGATGATATTGCCGGAAACGGAAATATGGATCGTATCGGAAATATGAATATTATCCAAGTCGTAGATGTTGCCGGAAACGGAAACATGGTACGTATCGGAAAATATTGTTGGAAATGGAAATATTACCAGAATCGGAAATATTGCCGGAAACGGAAATATTGTCAGAATCGGAAATATTACCGGAATCGGAAAATAATTCCGGAAACGGAAATATTAAATATTTGTTCGAAACGGAAATTAATTCCGGAATCGGAAATATTAAATATTGTTCGTATCGGAAATAGATTCCGGAAATGGAAATTTAATCGGAAGCGTATCGTACGAATTAGCATCGGACGAGGCCTGCCGGACGAAGGCCCAGCACGAAGCCAGGCCATCGCCCAGCAAGCACGCACGCCACAGCCCAGCGCGCACAAGGCCGCGCATGCGTGGGCCGCGCTGCGTGGGCTGCTGCTCGCATGCGTGGGCAGCCCTTGTGGCTGCCGTGTGTGTGTGAGTTTGAGCTCATGCGAGATTCCTGAATCTGCAAGAGTCAGTGTATGATTAAATGTCTATTCCTATTGGATAAATTGATTAAGTAGAATTCATGTAGAATTCTAATTCCAATTAATTCGCATCCTACTAGGATTACGATTCCTTTTCCATAACTCTATAAATAAAGGCCTAGGGGTCATAATTTATATACAAGTTTAAAAGTATTCAAAAGTGAGTTTTTTGAGGGAAAATTCAAACACCCATCTTGCCCCAAAAGTGCCGAATTTTCTGAGTACCTTAAGGGCGATTCTAGTTGGTCAATCTTAAGGCGGATCCGGACGTGCTGTGGACTTTCTACGGAGGGACGACACTTGGAGTCCTAAAAGACTTGTTCTTGTTCGGTTCGGGCGCAGCTAGGGAAGGCACGCAACAAAGAGTATGCATCTAAACTATGCTAAATGATTATGTGTAAATAATATGTTTCCTGGGTTAATGGTTGTTTCCGCATGATTTATGTAAATGTCATATGTATCATAACCTAACAGTGGTATCACGAGCCCCTTATTATTTTCATAATCTAAATTGCATGAACATGGTTAAATATTACAAATTTGCAAGAATTAAAAGGGGTGATTAATTTTCGTAATTGTTAATTAATTGCAAATTGCGTTTATTTAATTATATGTACGCAGTTTTTTCGGCAGTTTCTTCATTACTCATCCGAATTGAGTGATTTTTGTGTCAATTCCGCATGTAAAAGGCATTCTAAAATTTTGACAAAAATAGTATTTTTCTGCCGAACCCAGAATTCTCAAATTCGAAGCCTAACTATGACTTTTCGAAGGTTTTAGTTTTTCGGATGCAAAATTTCGTAAATTTAAGATGTTAAATTAAATATTTGCGATTCTTGTTGATAAATCTTGAATTTTTGATTAACCTACTGCATATGTTTAACAAGTTTGAATGCCTAGTCTTGTTAATTATGCAATCTAATTTGTAATTATGATTAATTTGTTGAAAATTAGAATAATTTAGAATTAATTTGATTTTCATAATTAATTGTAATTTAATTAGAAACCTATGATTAAAAACCACCATAAAAAATTGTAAATTTACGATAAATTTTAAATTTTTATGACCTAGACTTGAATCCATATCAATCGGAAATCAATTGGATAATAAATTTTCGATTTTTTCGCCCTAAAATTATGAAATTAATATTATTTATTAATTTGTCATTAATTTTAAATATAAATTTTAAATTTTTATGCGATTCGTTCAAATAACTTGCACGCACGAAGCAATGGACGCTTCGTGTTACCCTTAAGGGGTGTTGTATAATGCGGGCATGCGACGACGAGCAAGGGAGCTCGTCGCCCGTGCGGCACGAATGCAATGAGCAAGGGCGTAGTGCACGAGCGCAAGGCAGCAGCCCTGCCTTGTGTCGTGTGCCACGAGCAATGAACGGATGGGCATGGGCGAGGGGCGAGCCAAGGCAGTCGCGTGTGGGCAGCAAGCGAGCTGCGCCACAGCGCGCGCTGCCTCGCACAACAGCGCGCAACCTCGTGCGCAGCGAGCGCAAGCTCGCGTGCCACGAGCGCTGCGCACAGCATCACTCGCGCGCACAGCGCGCGACGTCGCCCGCCCAGCGAGCGATGTCGCGCACCAGCGAGCGATGGCTCGCGCGCGCGCAGCGAGCGATCTCGCGCGCCAGCGAGCGATGGCTCGCGCGCACCAGCGAGCGATGCAGCGCCCCAGCGAGCGATGGCTCGCGCGCACCAGCGAGCGATCTCGCGCACCAGCGAGCGCGGTAACGCGCGCGCGCTGCGAGCGATAGCTCGCGTGCGGTGGGCGCTGTGCGGAGGCTTGCGTATGGGACAGCAGCAGCTATGCAACGAGCGCATGGGCTGCGCGCACATGGCCAGCAATGGCTGTGTGCGTACAGCCCATGGGCGTGCAACGCATAGGATGTTTGCGTTTCGATTAGATCGTTTTTGAATGTTTAATTTGAAAATTTCAGTTCACGTAATTTTAATTGATTTTAAAATTAATAATTTGAATTAATTTCTTGGATTTTAATTTTGAATATTATAATTATAATAAATGGCATTTATTCTAATTATTTTACTAAAATTAAAATCATAAATTAATTTAAATGTGACTGAAATTAAAATTAAATTTTTGGATTCAATTATAAATTTATATGAGCTTTAAATTTTAATTAAATTTGTATGTTTCCGGTTAGACTAGAAATACAATTTTATGTTTAAAATTAGTAAAGCATATGAATTTATTGGTTTGAGTGGGAGTGCTTTTAGTCATAAACTCTTGATTAGGTCTACAAATCCTTAAGGTTAAAACAACTCGATTAGAATTAATAAGGACTGAATAATTGGTAGATTATTGGTGACCTTGATTAATTGCTGCAAATGTTTACGTGATGCATAATGTGTTTTAACTAACCAGCTATGTGGGCCATTCATGATAATGAATGGGTGAATGGTATATATTGTATATGTACTGTTTTGCAGGTTATGAAGTGACTAGTATGGCCCAAATAGGATAGAAAATATGGTCTGCGTACCATTAATTTGAATGTAATTGGTCTAAAGCACCAAAGTTATTTTTCAATTCAAATATGGTCTGCGTACCATCAAATAGTTGTAATTAGTTATAACTTATCCTATTTGAAGAAAATGGTGCCTCCCACGGAGATTTTCAAGACGGACTTTGAAGTCAAAGCTTCAAGATGAAGTCGGGCCATACTAGATCACAAATATCTTATGCATGTTTTAAGTTATTTATTGCTTTAAATATGTCTTAAAATGCATGAGATCAAAAGCTTGATTATGTTGCATGATTAAGGATTTTAGTTCACTTAAAATCTAACCAACATAGTAAGAGCCTTAAGTTCCAAACTTAAAAATTGAGTTAAAAGGTGCCATGCCAAAATATACACTTGCTTGGATATCCTTTACATCAATCTAGTAATAGTTTTCGCTCAGCGAGGTGTTACTTATTGGTCCTAAAGGGGCAAGGTACACAAATAATTGTGAGTACATGTTAGTTTTGGTGAAACTCAACGATATAAGTAAGGAGTCCTTTTATGTCGTGGCAAATTCGATAGGTTTACCTAATAAGTTCTTAGACGTACCTATCAACCAAGAATAGTTTCTAGACTATTAGCAAAAGGCTTTTGCTTACCTAAGATGTTCTAGGATTAAGTCGACAAACTGTGCTTAGTTCTTCAATGATTTTAGGATCTTGGAATCATTTTATTCACACCTGCCGGAACACATAACTTGAATAAAATGCTTAATAAACATTGAATTATGCATGTATGCTAGAATTTAAGTTTATTAAGAGAAACTGTGAATGGTTATTTATTTGTTTATTCTTTTCAATTGTAGTTTTAATATGGCAAACAACAATCAAAACATCATCATGGGTTCTGAGCTTATGGTCAAGCTGAACCTGACAAATTTTCTTGAATGGGAAGCTAAGCTAGTTGAAATAGTCAAACTCAATGGACTTGAGTATGTACTATCACATCCCATGCCAAGCTACTATGCCAGAGACATGACCCCTGAGAGATTTTACGCCTGGGATGCGGATCTCAAAAAGGTTATGAGTCTCATGCTGAACAATATCCCTGATGATTGGGCTAGAAGGTTTGTAGCCTATGAACCTTTTACGCTCATCAAGAATCTGAGGGATATCTGTCGTGGAAGTACGGAGGACAGGGACCTGAACGTCCATGAGTTGATTGAATCAATGTCTGGGCTAAAGGTTAGTTCTCCCAACAGGTGTTATAGGATGGAGGTCCAAGAAACACATGTTCAGCTCCTTCGCACTAAACAGAGGGTAGGCGTCCCACTGAGGTTCCATGTGGATCTTATGTGTTCATATTTTGATCGCCTAAGTCTACTAGGAACACCAATAAGCGAAAGGATGGCAGTCTCTGTCTTGCTCAATTCACTACACAGTGGGTTTGGTCGCTTCAAGCAACAATACCTAAGTGAACCAAGAGAAGAAACAGTTGCAGAATTTATTCACCTTGTCAGAAAGGCTGAAATAGTACTGGACTGTGAAGCCAAAGATTTACTCAAGGCTAGAAAGAGACCATTCAAGAAAGGTGGAAAGTCCAAGGGCAATGCTAAATCAAAGCAGGACAAGTCCACATCAAGCTGTCTTTATTGTGATGGAATAGGCCATTACAAAAGAGAATGTCCAAAGCTAAAGGAAGATCAGAAGAACGGAACAGTCGTTCCATCTTCAGGTATTTTCGTTATAGACTGTATACTTGCTAATTCAACTTCTTGGGTATTAGATACAGGTTGTGGCTCACACTTATGTTCCAATCCACAGGGACTAAGAAGAAGTAGAAAGTTAAGCAAGGGAGAAGTCGACCTACGAGTGGGAAATGGAGCACGGATTGCTGCATTAGCCGTAGGAACTTACTATTTGTCGTTGCCCTCCGGGCTAGTTTTGGAACTGGAAGAATGTTTCCATGTTCCAAGTCTTACTAAAAACATCATTTCAGTTTCTTGCTTAGATGCTAAGGGATTTTCCTTTATAATAAAAGACAATAGTTGTTCGTTTTATTTTAAAGAGATGTTTTATGGATCTGCTAGATTAGTCAATGGACTTTATTTATTAGATCACGACAAACAAGTATATAACATAAATACCAAAAAGGCCAAAAAGGATGATTCAGATCTCACCTATCTGTGGCATTGTCGATTAGGCCATATAAACTTGAAACGCTTAGAAAGACTTCAAAGGGAAGGAATTCTAGAACCATTTGACTTAGAGGATTATGGTAAATGCGAATCATGTTTACTTGGCAAAATGACAAAGCAACCTTTCTCTAAAGTTGGAGAAAGAGCAAATGAACTATTGGGTTTAATCCATACAGATGTATGTGGACCAATGAGTACAAATGCTAGAGGTGGTTTCAGCTACTTTATCACTTTCACTGATGACTTCAGTAGGTATGGTTATGTCTACCTAATGAAGCATAAGTCTGAATCCTTTGACAAATTCAAGGAATTTCAGAGTGAAGTAGAGAATCAATTAGGCAAGAAGATCAAGGCACTGCGGTCTGATAGAGGCGGTGAATATCTGAGCTATGAATTTGATGACCATCTGAAAGAATGTGGAATTCTATCAGAATTGACTCCTCCTGGAACACCACAATGGAACGGTGTGTCAGAACGGAGGAACAGAACCTTGCTAGACATGGTCAGGTCATTGATGGGTCAGGCCGAACTTCCATTAGAATTTTGGGGACATGCACTAAATACAGCTGCACTCACTATAAATAGAGCTCCGTCTAAAGCTGTCGAAAAGACTCCATACGAATTATGGTTTGGAAAGCCTCCAAATGTGTCTTTTCTTAAGATTTGGGGATGTGAAGTATACGTCAAACGATTAATTTCAGACAAACTTCATCCAAAATCTGACAAATGTATCCTTGTGGGCTATCCAAAGGAAACAAAGGGGTATTACTTCTACAATACATCTGAGAACAAAGTGTTTGTTGCTCGAGATGGTGTCTTTTTGGAGAAAGATCACATTTCCAAAATGACAAGTGGGAGAAAAGTAGACCTCGAAGAAATTCGAGTCGAACAACAAACTCTAGAGAATGCTCAAGATGACATTCAGGATGAAACTCAGAGATCTTTAGAAGAATCTGGTGAGAATCATGGTCAATCTAGAAATGTTACCCCGCGTAGATCGCAAAGATATAGATCTCAACCGGAAAGGTACTTAGGTATTTTGACGAACGAGAGCTATGACGTTCTATTACTTGAAAGTGATGAACCTGCGACTTACAAGCAAGCTATGACGAGCCCTAGCTCCAAGCAGTGGCAAGAAGCCATGCAATCTGAATTAGACTCCATGTCTGAAAACCAAGTATGGGATTTGGTCGATTTGCCAGATGGCTACCAAGCCATTGGAAGCAAATGGGTTTTCAAACTGAAAAAGGACAAGGATGGGAAACTTGAAGTTTTCAAAGCTAGATTGGTTGCGAAAGGTTACAGGCAAGTCCACGGTGTGGATTACGATGAAACCTTTTCACCAGTTGCAATGCTAAAGTCTATTCGAATAATATTAGCAATCGCTGCATATTACGATTACGAAATATGGCAGATGGATGTCAAAACTGCTTTCTTAAACGGCGTTTTAACAGAAACTGTGTTTATGACACAGCCTGAAGGTTTTGAGGATCCAAAGAATGCTAAAAAGGTATGCAAGCTAAAGAAGTCAATCTACGGATTGAAGCAGGCATCCAGGAGCTGGAATATACGTTTTGATGAAGCAGTCAGTGACTTTGGTTTCATCAAGAACGCGGACGAATCTTGTGTATACAAGAAGGTCAGTGGGAGCAAAATTGCTTTCCTAGTATTATATGTCGACGACATATTGCTTATCGGAAATGACATTCCTATGTTGAACTCTGTCAAGATTTGGCTTGGGAAATGTTTTTCGATGAAGGATCTAGGAGAAGCACAGTACATATTGGGCATCAAGATTTACAGAGATAGATCTAAAAAGATGATTGGACTTAGTCAAAGCACTTATATCAATAAGGTGCTTGATAGGTTCAAGATGGCGGACTCCAAGCGAGGCTACCTACCCATGTCTCATGGAATGACTCTAAGCAAGACTCAGTGCCCAAAAACACTTGATGAGCGTAGACGAATGAATGGGATTCCATATGCATCATTGATTGGTTCAATAATGTATGCTATGATATGTACACGCCCGGATGTTGCGTACGCACTCAGTGCTACGAGCAGATACCAGTCAGACCCAGGAGAGGCGCATTGGACTGCTGCCAAGAATATTCTGAAGTACCTGAAAAGGCACAAAGATGACTTCCTGGTCTATGGTGGAGATGATGAATTAATTGTTAAAGGCTATACGGACGCAAGTTTCCAAACCGACAAAGATGATTTCAGATCACAGTCTGGGTTTGTCTTCTGCCTCAACGGAGGAGCAGTAAGCTGGAAAAGTGCTAAGCAAAGCACCATTGCGGATTCTACAACTGAAGCGGAGTACATTGCTGCACATGAAGCAGCAAAGGAAGCTATATGGCTAAGGAAGTTCATAGGAGAACTTGGTGTAGTCCCCTCCATTAAAGGACCAATAGCCCTGTATTGTGATAATAACGGAGCTATTGCACAGGCAAAAGAGCCTAGACACCACCAGAGAGTCAAGCATGTACTTCGTAGATTTCACCTTCTACGAGAGTTCGTTGAAAGAAAAGAAGTCGAGATAAGCAAAATTGGAACTGATGACAACATATCAGATCCATTAACTAAACCTCTGCCGCAAGCGAAGCACAACTCGCACACTGCAGCTATGGGAATCAAGCATATTGGAGAATGGCTTTGATGTCTCTGTTTAATGTTTTAAAGTTTTAGAGTTTAAATCTTTGTAAAACATTATTGGTTAATCATTCACAATAAATGAAAGGAATTCATTTTTCCATTTAATTTGTGGTTTATTAAATGATGAGTCCCTTCAACTTGACGATATATTCAAGATAGACTGTCAGGACCAGTCCTGTGACTAAGAAATGTCTATCAAGTGAACTTGAATGTCAAAGGTTGAAAATGGTCCCTAGTCGGAGTTTTCTATAAAATTGGACGCATAGAAAACGTTAGACGATTAGAATGCAAGATGACTAGTAGTTCTGTTTCTTGAACTATGTGGACATGGCAATGTCATAATCATTTGCATAGATACTTACTTTGGGAAGACTAGTATCGGACAAGACCTATGAAACTTTACTGTAAGAGATGAAAGTCTGTCATAAGTAAATTTCATTAAATTATTAGACACTAAATCCTCAATACCTGAGTGATTTGAGATTACTTGTTTGAGAACTGGTTGCTTTGACGTTGACCAACCGTCGCACCGTAAAAGGAGGCTATAAAGGCAACGCTCAGGTAATCACCTATCAAACGAAGTCTAATCTCAAGATCGCAAGATTGGGATTGTCCTCCCATAAATCGGGATGAGATGCTTAAAAGTTGTACAAGGCCACTCGGAGAGCTAGAAACTGTGAAATGCATGGCCGTGCTCGGATGAATCATAGGCTATGATTATCTGTTTATTTGATCAGTTGAACTCTGAAACCGAGGAACACCTCTGGACATAATAAGGATGACAACTCTTACCTTATGTTCAAGAGCAAGCATCGAGCGACAAAGGAATTAGGAAATGCACACTTGTCCCTAAGGACAAGTGGGAGACTGAAGGAAATAATGCCCTTGGTCCAAGTATGCATTCTATGTTAAGTCTAATAAATGCGGTTCAGTATTAATTAACAAGTTAATAATTCAGTGAGATCAAGTGAGCTGAATGCCTAGCTAGAGGCCGCTTCAGTTCAAGTGGAATTAATGATATTAATCCACAGCTTACTCTTGACTGAACCCGTAGGGTCACACAAATAGTACGTAAACGGATCAAGTATTTAATGGCATTAAATACTCCATCTATGAATATTCGGAACCGACGGATCTTGGTTTCAGTGGGAGCTAAGATCGTCACAGGCAAGAAATGAATACTCCGGAAACGATGATATTGCCGGAAACGGAAATATGGATCGTATCGGAAATATGAATATTATCCAAGTCGTAGATGTTGCCGGAAACGGAAACATGGTACGTATCGGAAAATATTGTTGGAAATGGAAATATTACCAGAATCGGAAATATTGCCGGAAACGGAAATATTGTCAGAATCGGAAATATTACCGGAATCGGAAAATAATTCCGGAAACGGAAATATTAAATATTTGTTCGAAACGGAAATTAATTCCGGAATCGGAAATATTAAATATTGTTCGTATCGGAAATAGATTCCGGAAATGGAAATTTAATCGGAAGCGTATCGTACGAATTAGCATCGGACGAGGCCTGCCGGACGAAGGCCCAGCACGAAGCCAGGCCATCGCCCAGCAAGCACGCACGCCACAGCCCAGCGCGCACAAGGCCGCGCATGCGTGGGCCGCGCTGCGTGGGCTGCTGCTCGCATGCGTGGGCAGCCCTTGTGGCTGCCGTGTGTGTGTGAGTTTGAGCTCATGCGAGATTCCTGAATCTGCAAGAGTCAGTGTATGATTAAATGTCTATTCCTATTGGATAAATTGATTAAGTAGAATTCATGTAGAATTCTAATTCCAATTAATTCGCATCCTACTAGGATTACGATTCCTTTTCCATAACTCTATAAATAAAGGCCTAGGGGTCATAATTTATATACAAGTTTAAAAGTATTCAAAAGTGAGTTTTTTGAGAGAAAATTCAAACACCCATCTTGCCCCAAAAGTGCCGAATTTTCTGAGTACCTTAAGGGCGATTCTAGTTGGTCAATCTTAAGGCGGATCCGGACGTGCTGTGGACTTTCTACGGAGGGACGACACTTGGAGTCCTAAAAGACTTGTTCTTGTTCGGTTCGGGCGCAGCTAGGGAAGGCACGCAACAAAGAGTATGCATCTAAACTATGCTAAATGATTATGTGTAAATAATATGTTTCCTGGGTTAATGGTTGTTTCCGCATGATTTATGTAAATGTCATATGTATCATAACCTAACACGATTAACTTCGAAACAAAGGTTGTTTGCTCAAAGTTAGGCGGCACGAACGTTTGGCCGTACAGTCCATTTGACGAGCATGCCTAGCGGCAATCATACCTATTGATTGACTTGCGTCAATCAATATCGTTATAGACACGCTCGCCAAAGAAAGTGACGACCAAAGTAGGGCCTAGCGCATACTCAGTTGCCTGCGGCATCAACGTGCTTAGTGTACACTCGGTTGCACCTTGGCAATCATACCTATTGATTAGCCTATTGATTAAGGAATAATCAAATTATGAAGAGCAAGTAAATGCGAGATAAGAGAAGCATCAAAAAACCTATTTACTTATAAAACAACGCCCGTAGAAAGGCGTGTAAAAGTAGCTCAGAATTCTTGACCAGAAAAAAGAAAGAAAATTGTTGTGTGCTCAGCAGGCACAATGATACAGACGCCATCAGCGCCAAAACTTTACAACATAATTGTTTTTGCCCTTAGGCACGGGAACGCTTGAATAAAATTTTAAAAAAGCAGGAAAGGAAGCAAATCAGGGAGCGGCCGCATCGTCCTCGTCATCAGATGATACAAACTCAGGGGGCGGCTGACCAAGACGTTCAGCAGCCAACACAGCGGCACTGTGCTCCATTCCCCGCTGGAACCACCCAAGATCATACTCTGACATGTGGCTCTCCCAGGCGTGCTTAACAGCGTCCTTGGTCGCTTGTTCCCCCTGATCATAGGATTCCAGAAGACGCTCACGCAAGGTGCGAACTTGCGATCTGGCCGTCTCCAGCTCCCCACGAAGATGCTCGGCTTCCTCAGCCGCCTTTTTGACCTGAGGGTACTCCCGCAACTGGTCCTGAAGCGCCCGTATTTCCGCCGCCAAGATCTTCTTAAGCAGCTCGGCCTTGTCAGATCTCAACGCAGCCACCTCCTTCGCTTGAAGGTCTATGGTCGTCTGCATCTGCAGGCGGACCTCTTCAATGGACTTGAACGCATAGTCGCCATGGTGGGTGGACTCAGCCACCTGAGCTTTGAGCTCCTCAGCAGTGCGGGTCTTCCAACTCTTGCAGAATTCCATGCGGCAGAACAACTGCAAAAGAAGCTACATATTAGTAAATGACTCTAAAAGAGAAGACAAGTACAAGCAAGTTGGAAATAGACTTACGTCGAGAAGAGTGGCCTGGATCGCACCAAACTGGGCGTCAGTCTTGCGGCCAGGAAGAGAAGCAACATACTCTGCGGGGACGGCCTTAAAAACCTTGCGGCATATAGCCACCCTATCCTTTGACGAATAGTGGGGAGTAGCAGGTACGTTCTCGTCCTCGGCAGCAGCTGCATCCTTCCCTTTGTCTTTGGCTATAGGAAAAACAACGGCCTTAGGATGACGCGGAGAGTAAGAAGAACTGCCAGAGGAGGCTCGATACGTCTGAACGACGTTCGAATAATACTTACCGCCCGAAGACCTAGCTCGGCGGGCCACCTCCGCCGGTATCTGAGAGCGGACGTCGGCCGGGATTCCCGAAAGAGGGTCCTCCAGCTCGTCCGGATGCCCACCGGACCTCGATTTGGACACCAAGTCCACCACCAGAGACGGCTTGTCCACGCCCATCTCTTCGTCATCAGAGCATCCCCCCTCAGCAACCTTCGACTCGTCTTTCTTCACGAGACGGCGAGGTAGGGGTTTTGGCTTCTTGAAGGTACTCGGAGTCTCCGAGCCAGCCAGCACAGCTCTCTTCTTCAGCTGGGACAGAGTCGTCCCCTTCTTCTTCCCTGACGCCCTAGCCGCGTCCTTAGCTTGCTAAAAAAGAAAGGACAGTCAAATATTAGGCCTCGTCATCTATCGCAAGTCACTCACCATATAGTGGCTCGTCATTAAAAAGGACGCCCATCTTAAAAATGACGGCGTACCTGATCAATCACAAGTCACTCACCATGTAGTGGCTCGTCATTAAAAAGGACGCCCATCTTAAAAATGACGGCGTACCTGATCAATCACAAGTCACTCACCATGTAGTGGCTCGTCATTAAAAAGGACGCCCATCTCAAAAATGACGAGGTGTACCTCATCAATCACAAGTCACTCACAGAACAGTGGCTCGTCATTAAAAAGGACGCCCATCTCAAAAATGACGAGGCGTACCTCATCAATCACAAGTCACTCACAGAACAGTGGCTCGTCATTAAAAAGGACGCCCGTCTCAAAAATGACGAGGCGTACCTCATCAATCACAAGTCACTCACCATGTAGTGGCTCGTCATTAAAAAGGACGCCCATCTCAAAAATGACGAGGCGTACCTCATCAATCACCAGTCACTCACAGAACAGTGGCTCGTCATTAAAAAGGACGCCCGTCTCAAAAATGACGAGGCGTACCTCATCAATCACAAGTCACGCACAGAACAGTGGCTCGTCATTAAAAAGGACGCCCGTCTCAAAAATGACGAGGCGTACCTTTTCAATCACAAGTCACTCACAGAACCTTGGCTCGTCATTGAAAAAGGACGCCCGTCTTAAAAATGACGGGGCGTACCTTATCAATCACAAGTCATTAAATAGTGGCTCGTCATTAAAAAAGGACGCCCGTCTTAAAAATGACGAGGCGTACCTTATCAAGTGCAACACTCATATAAAAATGGCTCGTCATAAAAAAGGACGCCCGTCTCGAAAATGACGAGGCGTACCCTATCAACCACGAGTCACTTGTAAAAAAGGGGTGGGGGTGGCCCGTCTTAAAAGGTGACGAGGCGCACCTTGGCAACCACAGGAAAAACACTCACAAAGGGGCCCGTCATTAAAAAGTGACGAGGCCAACATTAGCAAACATGGGTCACATGTCAGGATATCGGCTCGTCACTAAATAGACGTCCACTATAGACAATGGACGGAGGAAGCTTAACTTGCAAAAAACAACCTAAGAGAATACTCACCTTCTCCTCCAACTCGGCCTTGGCTTTCTGCATCTTGGCCTCATAGATGTCCGCCATCCAATCGGTCATATCGCCTTTCCCGGTATCCGCCGCCGACAACTTGCTCATTCCTTCCTCTGAGAACAAAAGAAATCCAAAGTTAGAAAAATGAATAAGACCAAGGCAGAGCGGCACATAAATTGGCATACAACCTCGAGTCATGGAATATCCTAAGCCTACGGCCGCTAGAAAAGCCTCGTTCCGAAACTAGCTAATGTGCGGCAACCACTCGGCCGGCACATGGAAACTCTTATCCACTGTTAAGTGGTAAGTGTTGGCCCTGAACAGGACCATTATCTGATCCCACTCTTCGGCAGTAAGGGGTGGAAGGGGCTCGTCACGATCCATGAAGTTGGCGTTGCAGTTCCAACGGCTCATTCGCTCATACATCTCCTGGTCGTCCGTGTAAAACACGACCCACCTCTTCCTCCACATATGCCACTTGCTGAGCTTGCCGACCACTGTCTGGTAGGTACCACGGCTGCTCAGATTAAACCACCCTTTGGCGGCACTGGGGGAACGAGAGAGGGAGACCAGATGCAGAAAGGCGTTGAAGGACGGCTCCACGTCGTTCAGCGCACATTTGGCAATGTAGCCAAAGATATCCGCCCATGAGTTGGGGGTCAGCTGGGCCACCCCAATATTAAAACCATCTAACACCTCCACAACGAAGGGGTGTGGAGGGAATCTCATGCCGAGTTTGATTGACGCGGCATACACAGGGAATTCTCCCTCGGCAAGCAGGCTGACGGTCGAGTCCAGACCGGCCGGCACGCGCATTTGGTACCCTTCCCCCACGCAGAGGTCATCCCTCATCTTGGCTCCGTGCCTGTCTAGCCACCGCATCCAGCCCACGTCTGGGTGAATTTCTGACGGAAGCAATTGGGCCTCCTCCCGTCCTCTGGGCCTAATAAGCTGGGGAGCAGCTTCTTGCTCCTCGGCGGCCGATGACAATGGAGTGACGCTTGGCTCCCCCACTGCCTGGCTCGCTGTACCCTCCGACGAGCTTGCCGCCTGCTCCCCCGCCTCGACGTACTCGTCGATCTCTTGAAAGAGTTCGGCAAATTCTTCGTCGACTGCCGAGGCGGTGGAAGAATATCTCTCCCTAGGGGGTGTCGATGCTCCTTCCCGCAAGCGCAGGCGCGTAGGATCTGCCGTTTGCTTGGTTCTAGCCATGCCTTCTGCATAGTGAACGAAGCACGGCTTAGGGGTGACCAACAATGAAGAAAAAGACGCGATTGGACGTCCACCCCGACAAAAGATGAACGGCGGAAAAACCTTAAATAAAACCTTTAAACCCTTACCTAGTACTAAGAGGTCGGCCGCTAACAAAGAGAAAAATGACGAGAGGATAACAAAAACAAGAAAGGCGAAAACTAACCTTGAAAGATCTGCGAAGTACTTGGTGAAGAACAGGATGAGTATCGCGAAGAACGGGATGAATTTCGCGAAGAACAGGATGAGTTTGACGAGGAAAAGGATGAGTCTCGTGGTGGCCGGAAATCGCCTGATGGTGGTAGGAACACGCCGGAAATCGCCTATGAGAGCTCTGTGAAAACGAAATGTAAAAAAATGAAATTTACCCCCCCCCTCTATATATAGGGAGGGGCAAAATAGAGAAAGGTGACACGTGTCACCCCCTCAACACCTGACCCAAAGATGAAGATGCAAATCAAAGATCAAGAAGCGATACCCGGAAAGTGTTTCCAGAAATGCCCTTCTTGAGGGGCAAATGTTGTGGGCAAAATTACCATGCCTTCGTGCACCAATGAAGATGTGACACCTGGCACGTATTGCGCCCCCTAAGCAGAAATCATGCAAAGTCTACTCCGGGGGCATGAGTATTAATCTAGGTATCTACAATGTATGTATTTAAGTATGTATAAATGTACGTATAAAACCTATACCTGGAAAAGGGCTTAATTAGTATGTATCCCAAGTGAATTACTAAGCACAATAGGCCCAAATAGCCCACTATTGCTACAGGGGATCAGAGAATTGTAAGGAGAAAGGACACGTGTCCTTCTCCCATTCCCCAGCCAATCATGTAAGGGGAATATTAGGTCATTCCCACAAAAACCTAGTACTATAAATATTTCCACTTCCCTAGAAAAAGGGGTCACAATCAATACATTCTAGAGCAATTGCTGCTCTGCCTTCTCTCTACTTTCTCTCTCTATAAAAATACAATCTTGTTTAATCTTTAAAAGTTACCAAGAAACCTCCAAGGTATCTCACCGGAAAAACCCCACAACATAAAGGACCTAAAATCCAATGGCCAATTAAAAACATCCAAGCCAGTCTATCTATGATTCTACTCTCACTACTGTTGTTTTTACTCGTTGCTCTTTACCATAGGTTTCCTCTTTTTTCTTAAGCTTGAAAAGGAATGGAACAAAGATCTTACTATGAATAACCTCAACAAATCTGTCATCATCTTGCTCTCAGATTTTAAAGCATACAACTCTTTAGCATGGCAACCCAACGTTTGTTGTTTTTAATAAAATATCATTTTATAAAGTATTTTAATTTTTTAAATAATTCGGATTTCGGTCCGGACCGGAATTTTCCGGGTTTTACCTGGACCGGACCGGAAACCCAGTATCAAGTATTTTTGAGGACCGCAGACCGGGTAGGAATTTTTAGGTCCGGTCCGATTCAGGTCTAATTCCGGTTTGGACCGGACCTGTGCACACCCCTAACTATATATGAGTATTGAAATGTTCTACATTAAATTCCGTAATAATGTTTTCTACACCGTCGTTCAATTTGTTGCTCTATTTCATTCACGATACATCTGAATTCTTATTTCCATATCGGTAAATGTGATTGATTTCCCAATGGCCAAAGGTAAATTTTCGACATTCCCTTTTATTTCTCATTAAACGAATGTTATTCTGAATAGTGAAAAAGACTTTTCCATATATTTCGTAACTTGACGTGACAAATGATGTTTTAGATTTTCTGCGAGGCACTCTATTTTCCTTTTACCGAGTTGATGATAAGTATATTGTTGCTTCGATTTGGAGTTTTGAGATACCTTGATTACGAGCGGTACGCGCATGTAAAAATGTACAATGTGGCTTTTGAGTTGTCTCTACAAGGAAAAAGAAATTAAGAGCTAACTTTACCCCATCATTGAGGATCCTGAGTGACTTCTGAGTAGATCTCCATGGAAGAGTAACTCTTAGCTCGCAAGAGCCCTAGAACCACTGTATTATTTGGAGAGCTAGCTCTTTATTTTTATGTGACTTATGTTTATGTATATGGATCCCTATCCCGCGCCCCCCGGCCCCCCTATCAAAATGATCAAAAAGGTCACACGATTCTTATTCCCCGCCAAAACGGCTCCGAAGCAAACAAAATGGTGCGTGCCGCTTTAAGTGATAGGGGATGTGATTGGAATTCGTCTTTTTTTTTCCCTTTGGAGAGACATTTATCAATTTGGGTGTCTTTTAGAAGGGCTCTTGAGAATATCTTGTAGAGAGATAGAAGTATAGAGAGTAGAATCCGATGTTAATTACTAGATGTTCTTTTTCCGTAAAACTAGTTTTATTTGTTTCACATTTTAATTTCAGTTTTTGTTATATTCCAAATGCATCCTATTTTATTATTTAATTTTTTTTCGAATTCTCCTCTGTATCACAAACTCCTTCCGTTCGGCAATGTTATTCCAATTCATATTTCTAACACTATTCACAACTGAAGATGGTTTTCTAAATTATTTTTAATATACTTCGTATAATGAAAAACATATTCATGTAGAGTCTTGTTTGATTCAGCTAAATGAGTACTTTAAAAATATCAAATTATATTTTTTTTACTAATGTAGAATAGAGATAAAAATAATATAAAATGTACATTGATAAACATAAAAAGTATAAATTAAAACATCATTATGAAACTGAGGAAATAGTTAATGCGTAGTATAACCGAATTTTTAATTTAAGAAACCCGTGCATTTTTTTTTGGCAAGAAACCCGTGCATTACACGGGATAAAAACTATTCCCTCCGTCTCTTTTTGTTCTTTACGTTTGGTATTTTACACGTGTTTTAGCGACTAATTAATGTGTATTGATATTCCTCTATTTTTTTTTAAATAAGGTAAATTACCTTTATTTATAACGTTTTCACTTTAATCAAAATTCTGATATTGGAAAAATGAGAAAAATTTAATGTCCCAATAGAAAAATGTGAGAGACCAATGACCCAATGATTAAATTGGATAAAATAATCATTGGACACAAATTTTGATAGAATATTAAGATATTTATGTGATAATAAAAGGAAATGTAAAGCACATTTTGGACACCCAAAAAGAAAAACATAAAGAAGAAAAAGAGACGGAGAGAGTAGTTCTTATGAACCGCGCGGCTTTATAAACAACGTTGTCAACAATCAAATTCAATTTGACTAACACAATTCAATAAATTAAGAAGAATTAATTAATCATTAATAATGATACGATTGAGATTAGCAAGTAAGTACACGACATAAGAGTAGCGGTACACGGTATGATAAATCAGCACAATAGGCGGGGACTGGATTTACAACTAGCATACACACTCATAAGTCCAATTATAGTCAAATATTTATGTGGGTTTTAATATAAGTCCCAATTATAGTCAAATATTTACGTGGGTTTTAATTCAATTCAGAAATCTCCAGTGTCATTTATATCATTATATATGTATGATTTATATATATGTGTATAGATTGTTTGCACATGAATTTGACTATATTTTGAGGCTGGATTCCCACCAATTATGGTTGTTCCGGCTGCGGACTCGGAACAGGAAAAGGATGACTGACTCCCGACTGAGGTTGCTGACTGGATCCTGCACAGTGAAGCCGTTAACTAGCCTCGGGGGTGATCCGAGGATTACCCCTCCGATGCTTAAGTCAGATTATGCTGATAGCTCTGTAATAAATGCTCATAAGAATGATTGAATTGGAATTGCGTACCTTTGGCATTGATGGGGGTCCGTATATATAGACGGGTTATTTGTACGGAGGACCCGGGTTATTACCCGTTGGTTCCGGATCCTCCCTTTCGGCTCTGATAGGCAGATGATGTCAGAGAACTGCCGACTGGGTTTGTAAACCCTGGATGCCGACTGCACCTTTGGTGCTTCTTGTGAGTATATGTCTATGTTACAGCTGTTATGGGTTGTCCTACCGGCATACCGGTAGGGCTACCCGTACAACTAGCCCCCTCAGAGTGACTACAGCTGGTTTTTACGGTCTGTAGTTGCTCTGATAAAAAGAAAAAAGCGAAAGCTGGGGTAAGCCCCCTATACAACTAGCCCCCTCGGGGACGATCAACACCCCACGGGTGTGATTGTTCTGTAGATGGTTGTTTTACAGTGCGGTTTTTAGCTCAATACTTGTTCTGATGTCACGACTAGCCCCCATTAGGACAAGGATTGATTGCTTTAAGTGGAAGGTTTTTTGTATGCCGGCTGCCCATGTTTGTGTTTGATTCTCTTGGCTGACTGTTATCCTTGATTTCTTTGAATGACTAGTCCCCTTGAGTTTCTAGGCTGACTAGCCCCCTTGACTTTATTAGGCTGACTAGCCCCCTTGACTTTATTAGGCTGACTAGCCCCCTTGACTTTTTAGGCTGACTAGCCCCCTTGACTTTTTAGGCTGACTAGCCCCCTTGACTGACACGTGGTGACGGTTCATTTTTCTTTATGCGCGTGGCGGGAGATTTTGAAAAGTGTTTTGGACACGTGTCGGCCATCCGGCAAGTGTGGGGAGTTGTGATATTTTCAACCGCCCAGATCTGCTTCTTGTCGTTTCAACTTCCTTTCGTTCTTTTAAATAACCGTTTCTTCTTTTTTTTTTCTTCATTTCCGCTCTTTCTTATTTTCCTTTGCCAATTTTCGCGCTGCCAATTTGCTCTCTTTCTCTCTCTTGTTTTTCCTCTTAATTTTTGTCCGTTTCTTCCTGCCGTACTTTTCCGTTGGGGTTTGGTTGTCTCTCTTGGTAAGTTTTGAACTTAGTCTGGTTTTTTTAGGTTGTCTGCTGTTTTGTTAAGGTTTGGCTGTCTGATTTTCTCGTGTTGCTCTTTCAGTTGGGTTGTTTGAGGGACTTTGCAGCTGTTTGAGAGTGAATTTCCAGAATTAGGTACGGTTTCTGGTCTTACTTTCTCTTTTTGTCGGGTGTTTATGTTCTTTGCTTGCATGCGTTTTGAGTGGGGGTAGCCAAAACATGACTGGTAGGGTTGGGGTTAGTAACGTGATAGATCTGTCAGACACAAGTAGCGATTCTGGTATAGAACTAAATATGGACGGGAATACGGCCGGTAGTAATGCTAAGAATGCTGGGTGGGGGGTAAAATCGAACACGCCACCTCCTTTTGCGGAGTTTATGGGTGGGAATCCTGTTACCGGCCCTTTTATACCCATGACTGCGGCTCAGTTTACTCGCTCACAACAGCTACATGGCCTGCGGGCACGAATGGAGAGAGAGCTTAGGCCGAATGAGCATAATGTGCCGGCTGGGGAGCCGATATTAGACGTAGATCCGATTTCGGTTAGGTACCATTTGCGGGATTATCGGGAATTTACTCAGCCTGGCGGCTCTGGTCTTGGGGAGTACGGTACTAACATCGGCAATATATATGTTTCTAGGGTCATGCCGTCAGACGCCGAACCGTCTACAAGTAATCGACGGGCCGGGAAGGATCCTACCGTCCATGATGCGGGTGAGGTTGATGCCGCCGTTAGTGGTGATTTGCCTTCCACCCCTGGCGACTCCATACTGGAGTCTTCTGAGTCTGGGTCTCCCGGGCTAAGGGCGCCGCCCATTGCCGACTCTGATGAAGATGAGGAGGATGCTGCGATTTTGCAGCAAGTGTTTGAAGAAGAGGCCTTGGACGCCGATGTGAATTTCGAAGGTGAGGCTGCCGCGTTCTTGGTTCCGGCCCCTCCCGCTAATGATTCTGCTGCCCTCACCACTGAGATAGATAGTGACTTTGTAAAAGAGGCCGTTGCCAACCGGCATTCTGAGGTTGGTGGTCGCTTTTTGGGTTTACCTGAGGGGTACAAGTTGACTGTGCCGAAAGAAGAGCAAACGGTGGCCGACTGTCCCGTAGGTCATGTTGTTGTATACACGAAGATGTTCGACTATGGGTTGCGCTTTCCCTTGCACCCGTTCATTGAGAAGGTTCTGCGGGCCTGGAATGTCGGCCTCGTTCAATTATCGCCCATAGTTATTCGCAATCTGGTTGCGTACACTTGGTTATTTTCATTCAAACAGTGGCCCTTGACCCTCAACCTTTTCAAAAAACTGCACTGGCTGAAGCGTGATGGGAAAGATACCGGCTGGTGGACGATCTTTACCAAGAGTCAGCGTCAGACTGTGAGCCCCCGGCTCTCCAGCTGCAAGGACTGGAAGGACCACTTCTATTTCATGGATGTTCCCGAAGATTACCCCCTTCGGCGTACATTCTACCAGCCTAAACCTAGGATGGAACAATTTGACCAAGCCGACCTTGGGCCCCGAGAGCAACGTGCGTACGACAGGCTGCTGGTTGACTATGTTGACGTTGGGCTGTCTAAGCCTAAAACCTTGCCGGCTTTTTGGCTTCCTCCTGCCGGTTATATTCTTAGTCCTGCCGCTTTGGGCGCAGTCGGTCTTGCACCTACACATCCCCTTGGTAAATGCAGTTGTTTGCCTGCACTCGTTATCTGCTGTATTTGTTTATATTTCTTGGATCTCTGTTGTGTCGTGTTGCGTTTGTTAAAAAAAAAAAAAATTCTGACTTCCTCGTTCATTTATTTATTTATTTATATTATTTTTCTTAGGGCACCATCTTTTAAACAAGGCTTCACTCGGCCTTGACAAGAATTGGAGGGTTGCTGAACAGTGTCCGGCGGGTCCTGCTGAGAAATATTATACTGTTTCTACTTTCTGCGCGAAAGCTTGTCGTGGTCGGTCAGCCAGCTTTGTGACTCCTTCTGCCGTTGTGGACCGAGGTGTTGTTCCTCGCGTTGTTCGAACAAAGGTTCCGGCAGCTGACCAGGCTACATCCTCAGCCCAAGACGAAATGACTACTGGCAGGTTTGCTTCTCTTCCTACCGGTCGGGGGGGACATGCTACTCGGAAGAGGTCTTCCAGCCAGGCGAAGGCCAGTTCTCCCAAACGGTCAAAAAATGACGCTGCGAAGACAGCGCAGGAGAAGGTGAAAGACGTCTACGCCAGCGTCGACAAGCCCTTGCAGACATCTGGCGCTGGAAAGAAGATTGCTGAACAGCCTGCTCAGTCGGTTGAGATTTTGGATGCTGACCTTTTGTCCAAATTGAACCGGAAGCAGGTGTTGAGCGATTTGATTAGCGATCCGATCCATCCTGTGCCTGTGTCGAGGCATATCCCCTCCATGAACCGGTCTGCCAGCTCGGCCTCTAAGTATGGGGTTATAGTTCGTTCTGGGGGGTTCATCGAGGACAAAACTGTCGTGCTATCTCCGGATATTCTTGCCGGTCTAGCCGCTGCTCCCGGTCATGCTGAAGAGCACTGGCAGCCGCAGAATGATGTTCTGAGGGGTGAGTCTATCCTTTTTGACCGTCCTAAAGACGGAGGTACACTGGGCTACCGGTCTCTGCGCCAAGTTGTTACACCCGCCGACGGTATGCCCCAGGAGATTGAGACGCCGGCTGCACAGTTGATGCATGACCTGTACTCGGTATTTTACTTCCCTCTTTGACTTGCTTGTTTTTTATACTTGCTTTTATTTTCGGCTCTGAGCGATTTTACTTTCCTCAGGTGACGCAATCTGCTACCGAGCTTGTGGAGTGCTATCGGAGCTATCAGCGTCGTTTAAAACGATCGCAAGCTGAGAAAGAGAAGCTTCAGACGGACCTTGCTGAATCGGTCAGGACTGAAGGTGACTGCCGGAAGGAGATTGCGAGACTTGAGCTGGATGTTATTGCCGCAGGCAATAGGAAGGCTGAACTAGAGCTTCTTCCAGCCAAGTTGACGGCCGAAGAGCAGAAGATGGCTGAGCTGCAGATCAAGCTGGATGCGGCGCTGAAGGCGGCCCAAGATGCTGAGAAAGCTGCTAAGGATGATCGCAAGGCTGTGGCGCTGAAGGCTGTGCAGAAATTTATGAAGTCTGACTTCTACTGCGAGGAGATGAAGGGGCGCTACAATGGTGGGTGGACTGCAG
Source organism: Spinacia oleracea (assembly GCF_020520425.1). NCBI lineage: Eukaryota > Viridiplantae > Streptophyta > Magnoliopsida > Caryophyllales > Amaranthaceae > Spinacia > Spinacia oleracea. Next base: position 12,973,993 of record NC_079488.1, on the reverse strand, counting down.
CTCATCGTTGTGCCGTCAAAGCCTTGACGCTGACTGAGGATGCCTGGGGTAAGGTGTGTTGAAAATAATGCAAAGAAAGAGTATTACCATATTGTGAAAATGTCCCACATTGGTAGAAATGAAAAGGAGGCTTTTCAAGTGGAGTATTTAAAGAAAATGACTTTGTCCCACATGGAAAGAAAACAAGCTTTTCCCTTTGTTTAAATATAGGGAAGTAATGTTTATACTTTGAAGTACTTCCCCAAGTGTTGTGGGCTAGAAGGGGGAATCCCCACGCGCGCCACCGCCGCCCGTCCGGCCGGTTCGGTTCGTGTTCGTGGCAGCGGTTACAGGTGTTTTAATTACCCAATTAAATGTTAATTTTCGGTTACAAAATCTTAGTGGCTTTATAATCTGTTTGGGGATCAGTTTTGAAAGCACACCGAAAATCAAACTCTCTCTACTCCTATTCTGAGCATTATTGTGAGTTCCATGTTTCTCCTTAGTTGAGTGCACATTTTGGAGAGACGCTGTGTAAAATCTTGGGGGGCAACGCCTTTTCCGATTGCACCATAGTCGGGGCGAATTTTGCTTCTAAGACAGTGTTTCGTAACACGTCACAGCTTTATTTACATCAAATATTCGGCCCACATTTTATTAACATTTTCGGATTTTACAGTCTCATTTCCTACAATTTAGAAGCAAAATTTTTTCCAATTGTGAAATCTGATTATGGATTCTTCTCTAATCAAAACTCTTCCTGATCTCTCCAAATTGGAACCTCTTGATGGTACCAATTACAAACGATGGTCACAAAAATTACTGATCTTTTTCGAACAATTGGAGGTTGACTATGTTCTGGTTCAAGATTGTCCTCAACGTCCTCTCACCGAGACATCTGATGCTGCCATACCAAATGTTGATGAACAGATCGCCAAGTATGAGAAGCACAACAAGTTCGTTAGAGGTCACCTTCTCAGTCATATGGGTAACTCTCTTTTTGATCTTTTCATCAATAACAAATCTGCTAAATCTGTTTGGGAGACCTTGGAAAAGAAATATGGTACAGATGATGCTGGAAAAAAGAAGTATGCTACGGGAAAGTGGCTACAGTTCAAGATCGTTGATGACAAGCCAATCATGGATCAAGTCCATGAGTACGAGAATCTGGTTGCTGACATTCTGGCAGAAGGTATGAAGATGTGTGAAGTGCTGCAAGCCAATGTTCTGATCGAGAAGCTCCCTGATTCATGGTCCAATTACCGCAATCATCTCAAGCACAAGAAGAAAGATATGTCCCTTGAAGAATTGGTCAGCCACATGAAGATCAAAGAAGCCAACCGGTTGAAGGATAAGGATTCTTCTCCTTATGAACTTTCTGTTAAAGCTAACATTGTGGAATCTTCTTTCCCAAAATCTGACAGGTTTAATAAACAAAACAAGAATTCTGGAAACTTCAAGAAGAAGAATCAGAATTCAAAACAACTTGGTGTTCAGGGCAAGAGGCGGAGTGGTTGAGAAATTTATTGGCCGATATTCCATTGTGGGGGCGTCCTGCTCCACCTGTATCTCTACATTGTGATTCTCAAGCTGCTATTTGTGTTGCTAAAAACAGCGCTTATAATGGCAAAAAGAGACATATTCATGTGAGGCATGAATCTGTGAGAACACTAATAGAGAGTGGTGTAATTACTATGGAATTTGTGAGATCTGAGAGGAATATAGCAGATCCTTTAACCAAGGGACTAAATAGAAGATTAGTCCTTGATACGTCGAGGGGGATGGGGCTTAAGCCCGTTAGTTGAGAAATTCATGGTGGACACCCGACCTTGTTCACACAAGGTTTCTTGTGGTCTAACGAAGCCATGGAAAGACTCATTCTTGTACACTTCCCATTCCTATGACTTGTACATATTTATCATAAGGTTAAGCTTTGTAGCTTTCAATGAAACTCATATCCCAGAATCTGGGTGGTCCTAATGAGAAGGACTTGGTGAGTTCACCGTATGTGTATTGAGAGGTTGAGCAATAGCTCTTAATGATTTCATATCCCAGGATATGGGTGGTCTATGTGATAGACTTGATGAAATCACCTACTTGAGTGTGAAGGTTTGGCCACCTTCTATGAAAAACTTGGGCTAGTTTTTCTAGAGCACTCATAAGCATCCCAAGTATAATGGCCGTTGTTGATTGTCTATCGCGGAACTCATAATAATCTAAGGTATGGTATGTGTTATTGGGTTTTATTTCTTGGTTGGGATAGTTCCAGATTTGTTCACTTTCTCAATAAAGGGATTGCCTAATCTTCACTATGTGTTGGTTCAATCGAAAGACACCAACATTTAAGTATCAAACCTTCCATAAAATGCTCAGAATTCTTTTTCTTGTTTTTCAAATGGGTCTTTGCATTTGTGGGGGATTGTTGAAAATAATGCAAAGAAAGAGTATTACCATATTGTGAAAATGTCCCACATTGGTAGAAATGAAAAGGAGGCTTTTCAAGTGGAGTATTTAAAGAAAATGACTTTGTCCCACATGGAAAGAAAACAAGCTTTTCCCTTTGTTTAAATATAGGGAAGTAATGTTTATACTTTGAAGTACTTCCCCAAGTGTTGTGGGCTAGAAGGGGGAATCCCCACGCGCGCCACCGCCGCCCGTCCGGCCGGTTCGGTTCGTGTTCGTGGCAGCGGTTACAGGTGTTTTAATTACCCAATTAAATGTTAATTTTCGGTTACAAAATCTTAGTGGCTTTATAATCTGTTTGGGGATCAGTTTTGAAAGCACACCGAAAATCAAACTCTCTCTACTCCTATTCTGAGCATTATTGTGAGTTCCATGTTTCTCCTTAGTTGAGTGCACATTTTGGAGAGACGCTGTGTAAAATCTTGGGGGGCAACGCCTTTTCCGATTGCACCATAGTCGGGGCGAATTTTGCTTCTAAGACAGTGTTTCGTAACACGTCACAGCTTTATTTACATCAAATATTCGGCCCACATTTTATTAACATTTTCGGATTTTACAGTCTCATTTCCTACAAGGTGGAGGGATCCTATGAAGAGGGTGGCCATATTGATCCGACTGGCATGGAGACCCAGACCTTCCCAGACATCGTCATTCAGAATGCTGACCCTCGCCTTCTGCCCGACAGGGAGATTCCCGAGTCTGCTTACTGGAGTGATGCAGATACTCAGCTTGACGGTCTTGGCAGTCATCACCAGGCTCTTCCTGTGGTTCTTCCAACAGTTTTTTCCGGCCTCATACTTGTTAATGTCTGTTGGTAGCTTTTGAATATCATTTAGCGGATGTAACTTATAAACAATTTCCTTTTTTGGTACCTTTTAGCTGTTTGTGGCACTTTGTCTTTTGCCGTGTGTTAACTGTTTCAAGAACGTTATTGTCGTCTTGGCTGCGCCGTCTGAGGCGTATGTTTGTGCCTTTTAGCAGCTACTCACTCCGCATTTAGTTATTTTTGGGTGGTGGCCGTCGTCCCTGTATTTGTTTAAAACCTATGTGATGCACTTGATGGATTATCCGTTTGTTTTTATTCAACTTGTCACGTAATGGCGTCGTTTTGCCTTTGATTTTATTATATATTGCATCTTGCCTCTTGTCGACTGGGCCAATGTGTTCAACCCTTGCATATGCTTATGTCGTATTTTGCCTCGTTGCTGACTGAGCCAATGTGCTCACCCTTAGATTTTAATTTTTACCGTATCTTGCATCATTGCTGACTGAGCCAATGTGCTCAAATTTAGATTTTAACTTTTACCGTATGGTAATCTTTGCTGACTGAGCCAATGTGCTCAACCTTTGATTTCGTTTTGTTGTATCTTGCAACATTGCTGACTGAGCCAATGTGCTCAACCTTTTATGTCGTTTTGTCGTATCTTGCAACATTGCTGACTGAGCCAATGTGCTCAACCTTTTATTTCGTTTTGTCGTATCTTGCAACATTGCTGACTGAGCCAATGTGCTCAACCTTTTATTTCGTTTTGTCGTATCTTGCAACATTGCTGACTGAGCCAATGTGCTCAACCTTTTATTTCGTTTTGTCGTATCTTGCAACATTGCTGACTGAGCCAATGTGCTCAACCTTTTATTTCGTTTTGTCGTATCTTGCAACATTGCTGACTGAGCCAATGTGCTCAACCTTTTATTTCGTTTTGTCGTATCTTGCAACATTGCTGACTGAGCCAATGTGCTCAACCTTTTATTTCGCTTTGTCGTATCTTGCAACATTGCTGACTGAGCCAATGTGCTCAACCTTTTATTTCGTTTTGTCGTATCTTGCAACATTGCTGACTGAGCCAATGTGCTCAACCTTTTATTTCGTTTTGTCGTATCTTGCAACATTGCTGACTGAGCCAATGTGCTCAACCTTTTATTTCGCTTTGTCGTATCTTGCAACATTGCTGACTGAGCCAATGTGCTCAACCTTTTATTTCGTTTTGTCGTATCTTGCAACATTGCTGACTGAGCCAATGTGCTCAACCTTTTATTTCGTTTTGTTTATGCCGTATAGTTTACCTGGAATATAGTTCTAGCTCATATATTAGATTTCAAAATATGGCACTGTCGACCCTACTACATCATGTTTTCATACAACTTCACACATGGAATTTTCTTAAAGTATCTGCGTTCCATGAGTTCTTCAGCGGTGTTCCATTCATCTCCATTAGTCTGTATGATCCAGCTACCAGTTCTTCCCATATCTGGTAGGGCCCTTCCCAATTTGCAGTCAGTTTTCCTTGTTTTTGAGCTTTGCCGGTTGCTGCCGTCCGGCGGAGTACAAGGTCGCCTACCTCCAGCTTCCTATGTTTTACTCGCTTGTTGTAGGCCCTGCTCATTCTGTTTTTGTATGCGGCCGGCCTAATTTCCGCCTGCAGTCTGACCTCTGGTAGGAAATCAAGCTGGTGTCTGAGTAAGCTGTCGTTTCCCTGTTCTTCATAATGCTGGATGCGAAAGGTGGGTAGTGCTACTTCAGCCGGTATGACTGCTTCTGATCCGAAACACAGTTTGAAAGGACTCTCTCCTGTTGCTTCTTTAACCGTCGTTCTGTTACCCCATAGAACCTCTGGGACTGTGTCTGCCCACTTGCCCTTGAACTCATCCAACTTTTTCTTAAGGGCTACGAGTATTTGTTTGTTTGCAGCCTCGGCCTGCCCGTTGCTCTGCGGGTGGCAGACTGAGGCATATGCGAATTTGATCCGGTAGTCTGCCAAGAATGCTCGTATAGGTTCGCAGTCGAACTGGCATCCGTGGTCGAATACTATTGCTGTCGGTATTCCAAATCTTGTTATGATGTTTTTCCAGATGAACTTCCGTACCTGGTTGGCTGTTATTTTTGCTACCGGCTCGGCCTCAATCCATTTTGTGAAGTAATCGACGGCAACAATCAAGAACTTCCTGCCTCCTGAGGCTGTTGTGAAGGGTCCCACGATATCCATTCCCCACTAGGCGAATGGGATTGGATTCAAAATGGGCATCAAGTCGTTTGCTGGCATACGTATTACTGGGGCAAATAGCTGGCATTTTTCGCATTTCTTGACGTAGCTCTGTGCGTCCTCCAGCATGGTTGGCCAGTAGTAACCTTGTCTTTGGCAGATCAAAGCAAGTGTTTTTCCTCCTACATGGTTTCCGCATATTCCTTCATGCATTTCTTCGATTAACCTTGCGGATTCGTATGCCGTCAAACACCGCAGCAGGGGGAGGCTGAAGGCTCTTTTATAGATTTGCCCCTGATATATGACGTACCAGCAGATGTCTTTTTTGATTTTCTTTGCCTCCCTGATATCGGCCGGGAGAACTCCAGTCGTCTTGTACGCCCAGATATCATCGTACCACTCTTTGTTTGCCGTGATGACCATTATTTCCTTTCCTTTTTCCTCCGTACTCCTTCTGTGCATGATTTCTATCATTACTGATCGACTGAGCTCGATTGTTTTCGAACTGGCCAGTTTTGCTAGGCTGTCTGCGGCAGTGTTCAACGCTCTGGGGACCAATTCGATGTCAAAAGCTTCTAATTTCGCTGTCAGTGTCTTCAGTTTTTCTTGATACCGCCGCATTGACGGCTCTTTTGTTTCATACTCTCCCGAAAACTGATTTGCCACCAACTGAGAATCTGTTGTCATTACTATCCTCTTGGCATCTGCCAACAAGCATAGCTGTACCCCTGCAATGGCTGCTTCATATTCTGCTTCGTTGTTCGAAGCTGCGAAAGTGAATCTGATTGCGTATTCGAACTTATCTCCTGTCGGAGAGATCATGACAACGCCGGCTCCCGCTCCCGACTGAGCGGCTGAACCGTCTACTGATACTTTCCAGGATTCTGCTTTGGTTTCCTCTTCTTGATAGGATGCTTCAACTACGAAGTCAGCCAAAGCTTGTGCTTTTATTGCATTGCGCGGGTGAAACTCAAGATCGTACTCCGACAGCTCTATTGCCCATCGCAACAGTCTGCCGGCTGTATCCATTTTTTGCAAAGCCTTTTCTAGTGGAAAGTTCGTCAGAATTTGTATGGTATGTGCGTCATAATATGGTCTGAGCTTTCTGGCGGCTATCAGGACTGCATAGGCCACTTTCTCTATCAGCGAGTATCTTGCTTCTGCCGGATTCAAAATGTGGCTGACAAAGTATATCGGCTGCTGGACTTTGTCTTTTTCACTGATTAGTACGGCAGCAACGGTTTGGGCTGAAGCGGACACATATAATTGTAGCTTGTCGCCCTCTTCCGGCCTGGCTATCGTCGGTAAAGCACGAAGATGTTCTTTTACCTTCTCGAAGGCCCTTTCCTCGGTTTCCCCCCACCGGAATTTTCCGTTCTGCTTAAGAGTGTTAAAAAATGGAATCGACCTGTCGGCTGATTTGCTAACAAATCTTGTCAGAGCCGCCATTCTTCCTGTCAGCCTTTGTACATCTTTGATGCTTTTTGGTTGAGGCAGACTGAGTATCGCTTCTACCTTATCTGGGTTTGCGTCTATGCCTCTCTCGCTGACAAGGAAACCCAAGAATTTCCCCGATTTCACTCCGAACACACATTTCTTGGGGTTTAGTTTCATTTGGTAACGGCGCAGAGTTTCAAACGTTTCCCTGAGGTCATCTAAATGATCGGTCTCCAATTTGCTTTTCACTATGGAGTCGTCGACGTATACTTCAATGTTGCGGCCTTTTTGGTTTGCGAACACTCTGTCGACCAGTTTTTGGTACGTTGCCCCAGCGTTCTTTAACCCAAACGGCATAGCCTTGTAACAGAATACTCCCCCCTCAGTGATGAATGCTGCTTTTTTCCTGTCGGCCTTTGCGAGGCTGACTTGGTGGTACCCGGAGAATGCGTCAAGGAAACTGAGCAGCGCGTGGCCAGATGTGGAGTCGACTAGCCTGTCGATTCTTGGCAGTGGGTAGCAGTCCTTTGGGCATGCTCTATTAAGGTTTGTGAAATCTACGCACATTCTCCACGAGCCATTTGACTTCTTAACCATTACGACGTTGGCCAACCACTCTGGGTAGTCGCATGGTTCAATAAATCCTGCTGCCAACAACTTTTCTACCTCTTCCTGTATTGCTTGATTTTTTTCTGTTGAGAAGTTTCTTTTCTTTTGCTTTACCGGCCTGACTGCTCTGTCGACATTCAGTCGGTGCTCGATTACCTCTGAGCTTATACCGGGCATTTCGTCTGCGGAAAATGCGAACACATCCGCATGTTCTCTCAACAGACCGATCATGTTTACCCGCAACTGGGGGTCAATGTCGGTTCCTAATTTTACTGTTCTGCCAGTTTCTCCTTCTACCAGCTCGACTTCTTCTGACCTTCCTCCGGCCTCTACCCTAGGTAGAGAAGTCCCCTTTTCGATGCTTTCGATTGTGGGTGACTCCATTTTCTGCCTTTTCTCCTTCTTGGGCAAAAGAGATGACTCGCCCCCCAATCTTGGGGCTTGACCCTTTGCCGGTCTTTTCGTTGCTGCCTCTCTCGCTATATTCCCGGATGGGGTCAGTCGGCCTGGTGTTTTTAATGCCGTCAAGTAACATGATCTTGCTGAATCTTGACTGCCTCGGATTCTTTCAGCCTTCTCAAAGTTAGACATGTATATCATAGTTAGATGGTATGTTGATACCACTGCTTGTGCATCGTGGATGAATGGCCGGCCCACTATTACGTTGTATGCAGCAGGCACTTTGATTACTAAGAAGTCTACCATTAGGTCCCTTGCGGCTCTACCTTCTCCAATCTGCACTGGTAGCCTGATGCTACCTTCCGGGAAGACTGTGGCTCCGGAGAATCCTATCACAGGATAGTTGACTCGTGTGAGTTCTGTCTCGTCTATTTTCAGCTGAACGAAGGCTTCCCAAAAGATAATGTTCGCTGAACTCCCTCCATCCACCAGTATTCGTTTCACTGGGAAGTTTGCTATTTCGAGGCCCAAAACCAGTGGATCGTCGTGAGGGTATATAATTCCGCGACAGTCGTCTGGGGTGAATGAAATATTTGGCATGACTTGGGTTGCCGGCCATTTTATGGTGCTGTGGTAGTTTACCAGGTGGCGGTGTTCGCCCAGACTTCTGCCGGCTCCACTGATTGTTCCTCCATGGCACGGTCCTCCAGATATGACCCATACTGTCGGCCCCTTCTGGCCACTGTTTCTAGCCTCCCCATTCCGACTGGTTTCTGGTGCTTTCTGTTCTATTCGGAGCGGTGTTTGGGTGGATGGTAATCTGTTGTTTGTGTTATTGCTTTGCCAATTGCTATTCTGTTGGTTGTTGTTGTTCTGTCGGGCTCTATATTGTGTCAGATAGCCTCTCCTGATCATATCCTCGATGTTATCCTTCAAATCTCTGCAGTTTTCCGTATAGTGTCCACAGTCATCATGGAATGCGCAGTACTTCGACTGTGGTCGGGGTTTGTCGCTCATTGGTGGAGGCCTCTTCCAGTTTTCGTTCTTGTTGACATTGTAAATTGCGGCTCTTGGGGCGTTCAATGGAGTGTATTCGTGGAATGTGGGGTATATGCTGGTTGATTGTTTCTGGTAATCCCTCCCTCTTGGGTCTTTCCTCTGTTCATCCTTTCTGAACCCCCTGTTCTGATTCTGCTGCGCCGGCTGAACCGGCCTTGGTGCGGCATTTTTGGTCTGTGCCGACTAATAGTGATTTGGGATTGTCATCAGCTCGTCGCTTTTGATGTATTCGTGGGCCTTTATCAGTGCGCTTCCCAAATCGGTGAAGGATTTTCTTCCCAAGTATTTTTTGAACTCGCAGTGGTTCATTCCTCTCATCAGGGCCACCACAGCTATCTCTTGCTGCAAGTTTGGTATGCTGGTGGACTCGTTGTTGAATCTGGTGAGGTAATCTCTTAAGGATTCTCCGCTTCTCTGGGTGACTGCCATCAGCTCTCCCGACGTTTTCTTTCTCTGCTGCCGGCTGATGAACCGTAGCATGAACTCTGTTTCTAACTGTCGGTAATTATATATCGACCCCTTTGGTAGTCCCTTATACCAGCCGGATGCCACTCCCAGCAGCGTTGAGGGAAATATCTTGCACCACATGGCGTCGGAATCTGTATACAACATCATATGTTGCTCAAATGTGTTGCAGTGGACCTCCGGATCCGTGGATCCGTCGTACTTGCAGAGTGGGAACTTCAATTTCTCCATTGGTTCCTCCAGAATGTCCGCGCACAGGGGGGAGTTTGCAGGCTGGATGGTGTAACGGCGCGACGCGTATCTCTGGGGTGCTTCTCTTGTCTCTTCGATGACCATGGGTTCCGGCCGACTGCGCAGAGCAATCGCCTGGTTTGTATTTGGGTGTTGTTCTTGTTGCACTAGGATCTGTTCTCCGAATAGGTTTCTTATCGGCAATCTCTTCCGTTTTTCGCCGACTGGTGTTTCTGCAGTCTGGTGTATGACTGTCCTGGGTACAGGTTCTGTGTTTGCCTTTCTTGCTGGCTTCAAGGCCGACAACGCGGCCATCACCGCCCTTGCTGTAGCCAACTGTTCCTCCGAGAACTGACCGGCGAGTTCAGACGGCATTTGCGTATCGTCCTGGGCTGGGCTTTTGGGCTCTCCTTCTGAGTCGTCGTCCTTGACTGAGTATCCCAGAACACGCAAGGGTGTTGCTGCAGTCGTAGTTTTGCTGACGACCGACTGGCTCCCTAGCTGGGGGGTGGGTTGGTCATTGACGGGTGTTATTATTGGTTCTGCCGAGAATAGCGTGGGTTTCAATGGGGTTGTTGTTTTTGTCGTCTGCGTACTCTGTGGGGTTGCTTTCGAGGCCTGCTTTTTGCTTCTCTTATACGAATCTGACTGCGTACTCTCCAATTTCAAGGGTGATGATTATGATTGATTTCTTTTTTTTTTTTTTTTTTTTTTTTTTTTTTGTTTTGCCTGGCTGTGGGTTCTGCTTACAAGTGGGGGTCCCCTCCTTCTAGCGCCAATTGTTCCGGCTGCGGACTCGGAACAGGAAAAGGATGACTGACTCCCGACTGAGGTTGCTGACTGGATCCTGCACAGTGAAGCCGTTAACTAGCCTCGGGGGTGATCCGAGAATTACCCCTCCGATGCTTAAGTCAGATTATGCTGATAGCTCTGTAATAAATGCTCATAAGAATGATTGGATTGGAATTGCGTACCTTTGGCATTGATGGGGGTCCGTATATATAGACGGGTTATTTGTACGGAGGACCCGGGTTATTACCCGTTGGTTCCGGATCCTCCCTTTCGGCTCTGATAGGCAGATGATGTCAGAGAACTGCCGACTGGGTTTGTAAACCCTGGATGCCGACTGCACCTTTGGTGCTTCTTGTGAGTATATGTCTATGTTACAGCTGTTATGGGTTGTCCTACCGGCATACCGGTAGGGCTACTCGTACAATGGTGATACCAACATATGTTGAAACGCCCTATTTAATTTTTGTATGTGTCAATATATGGAGGTCACTTACTACTCCTGCCACTTTCTTTGATTATGCATTTAATTCGTCTAATCTAAATTAGCTAATCAAATAAATTCCATTCACCTATATAAATTAGTATCAATTAACTAATGATGTCCTGGCCTAGTGGTTAACACTGAGGACTCAAGTCATAGTCACATTCGTTACGGAGTATGACCTTTAGCTTGTTGACCTTGAGTCCTTGTTGATCCACTATATGGGTGTCGTACTTGGCAAGGTTGTGAGTCGTTGCATAAGCGGACTGATGAACCGGTCCTTTCACCATACATGCATCATGGGCTTAACCCATATGTTTTTTTGGATATAATATTTCACTTATTCACCATACGTAATCAATAGGATAACGACTATGTCAATGAGGTCTTGGTCTAATGGTTAAAACTGAGGCCCTGTGTGCATAAGTCCCAAGTTCGATTCCCCGCCCCCACTTAGCTCATTCGCACCAAAAAAAATTAGGATAATGACTATTACATACTCCGTCTCAAGCATAACCAAATGACAGAGTTTTGAATTTGTGACCTACAGATTACAAGGTTAGAAAGTTTAAATACCCGTAATCTCAATCACCCTCACTTGTTTCGGCATAAAGTAGTAGACATAAATAATCGAAAGTAACTATACTGTTTATTACAAGCTTTCTAAAACCTAGGAAAAGAACAAATTGGTAAGGGTGTGCAAACTTCAAGAAGATATTATCGTTATGCACTTCTCGTTAACCAATGTAACATGTTGGAATGGTCCAATAATATTGTAAGAAGAATGAATGAATGAATGATAATCCATTAATCTGATTATATGCTACAATTAAATGGGTAAAAAATTTAAATTAAATGGATGAAAAGCGAGTGATGGATGCCGGTTGGATGCTGGTGATGTTTTTTATCCATCACCCGTTTAACACACGATTCGTCATCCATTTAATTTAAATATATTATTTATATTAATATTTAAACATAAAATGTGTTGATAAACTCATTATTTTATTAAAGTTAGTGCTTATTTTTTTTATTTATAAGTTGTGCGTGATAAGAAGTAATTATATGTTTCGAAGTAAATATACGTATATTACTTTTTTCGTTTGGTTAATTATTATGCATATTATTAAATGGTGAAATTTTAATAGTTAATAATTTTCACCCGTGTATCACCCGATTTACCCACGGGTGATAGATGGACGGAATGCAGGTGATGAGTAAAGCGGGTGATGAATAGATCGGGTGGAACAGATGGAAGTGGGTGATAGATGCGGATGATGCTCCATCCAATCCAAATCCACTCATTCCCATCCATACGAAGGAAGCTGCACAAAGTACAAACTGGTAAAACTACAACAAAAACAAAGTTTGGTGTGAAAGGTTGAATTTAATGTGCATGATTTGTTTGTTTTTACGCCATAAACAAAGTTTCTAATTTTCTACTCCGTAGTATCAAAACATGAGAGGCCCTCCGCACATTTTGGTTTTTGCATGATGCAATTGTGGTGACCTTTCGGTCCAATATCTAATTTACTTTGTAGTGTGAACCCCTACTACTCTATAGATACTTAGATCGGCTTTCTTGTTCATTAAGCATAGTGTATCCCAATATACTTGCTAAAATATCCCGATGGCTTTCGACCATGTCAGGTTTGCGTGTTTTGGGCCTGTAAGTCTAACTCATTAACTATGTGTGCATGTGTGGTACCAATTGAGATTGACATGAATGGTGGTTAAGAGTTTCTTGCTCTTTAACCAAGGTCTTGGGTTCGACTCTTGGATATGGAAAAAATCTCAATCGGGAGGGATGCTGCCCATCGAGTTACTCATGCAAACTCCCGCGGGAGATCAGTCCTCTCGTCGAAGGCGGTGGGAACTCCTCGTAGTAGAACCTAAAAAAAATATTAACTACTTGTGGTATTAGAATTTTTAAAAGGGCGATTCAAGTACGACCAGCCCACGTGCCATCGTTATATCATAAAATTTCTCTTATTTTAATGTGATTTTTTGTGTTGTGCCTAGTTATCTTTTTCCAAATAAAATATGATCAGATATGCACAAAAATATCTCACGTTGTATCATGTTATGCCTCAGACTAGTCATGTCTAATCTAGTATCATTTTTAGGTTAAAGCTATTGGGAACAAATAATTAAGTCTAGGATAATTGACGTCGCCTGTCATCTTTGGGGGTCTCAAAGCGACAATTATTTAGGAATGAATGAAACAAGTTAGTTAAAGCGACAATTATTTTAAAACATAGTATGAAAATTTATCATTGTCATCTTAATGGTAAGGGCCTTGAATATTTAGAGTCCCATCAAAGTGTTTTTCCCACCTATCAAGTAGCAATCCCAATTTTAGCCTTGAACCTCCCAAATCTCCCTAAAATGGATCTAAGCATCATAATATGCATAGTCTTATAGGTGGACGGATTAACCCTAAGGGTGAACCGGGCAGTACAAAAAAAAAGTCTTATAGGTAGACACGCCAGTATGCCACCCCAAACCTTCTCCCTCGTCAACTCCCCACCTTAGGGTGAGTTTATCCCCAGACTCACCTCCAATCTTCAGACTCTGCCACATCAGCTTTTCACTAACTTTTTCATTATCCAGACTCACACAAAACTCACCCTATTTTTACACATTATCCCCAGACTCATCTTAGACTCACCTAACTCTTAAAATGATATTTATGTATATATCTTTTTTTTGGGTACATTTTCTAAATAATATTGAAACTATGTTTTCTTATATACAAACAAAGTAGACCTGATCAACATGCGGGCCGGGCCGAGTTTGGTTCGGGCCGAGGGCATAAAATAATGTCCATTATGTCGGCCGGGCGGGCCGGGTCAAACTTTGGGTGAATTTTGTATGCCAAAAACCCGCTATTTTGGGCCAAAAATAACGGGCTTTTCGGACCAATTTCGGGTCAGGTCAAATTTATAACTAAAATTGTTGTTTTCCGCTGTCCAAAGCCCGCAATTTTTTAAAAAAAAATCGGGCCGGAATCTTCTGCCAAAACCCGGTAATTTTCGGACCGGGTCGGGTCGGGCCCATGTTGATCAGCTCTGAAACAAAGTAATTTATAATTCGAGAAAAAAATGAAAAAAAGCAAAAAATGTTAATTTCGAAATTGACATATATTCCGTACAAATTAGAAACAATAATACAACATATTAAATTCAAAAGATCTAGAACATAAATTTAAAGGCAAATGAAACAAAATAATATATAAACCATCAATAATTTAATTTGGTGAAATAAGATAAATTAAGTTTGATGATGTGGCATGATTTGATTGGAGGAAGAAAAAAGTGGAGTCTTAAGTGAGTCTTGGATTTTCAAACTCACTTCAAGACTTGGTGTAGTCTTTTACCACATTATCCCAATATTTAAGCTTGAAATTCACCTCAAGACTCCCTTCAAGACTAGGGATAAACTCACCCTTAGCTAGCCACTTTATCGGAATTAGAAGCTTCCCTTCCCCCACTCCCAACTATCACATTTAACCAGAAATCACTAAAGATGGATGTGAGCAGACCGGCCCAGGATCCGACCCGACACAAAAAATTCCAGGCCCGACACGAGCACAAATCCATGGGCTGGTAAGGCTACATTTTTTTTTTGAAAAAGCACAACAAAGCACGCTAAATTAAATAAAATTAAGCTTAGGTACAACGGTCTGAACTGGACCTGGACCATATTTAAAAATTCCGGCAAGGAACGGCCCGTCCCGATGACCCACCCTGCTGGACACACAACCATCTTTAGAAATCACCCCCCAATCCCATCCAAACACCCCTTGGATTGATGGGCAGTTCGAAAGCCTTGAAACGTAGGGGATAGTAGAGAAGAGAGTTTGATTATCTTCTTTCATAACAAAATTCATAATGAGAGTCATTAAAATTACTCCATACAAGTTCTTTATGCACCTGCACCAAGAAAATTAGCATTTACGTTGAATACGGATGACGAACGAGGAATGAACCCTATGTAATAACTTAGGACTCAAGAGAGTAGTTTCTTGACGGTAACTACGTAGTAGTAGTCCCCCAAGATATAAAAATATGTTATGTATGTAAATAGGTTTACGTAAAAGATCAATGCTAAAAAACTTTATCGTAAATGCGAACATATTGCCAGTTATCCAACTTGGACTTGAGGATAAGTACACATACAAATGATACTTAGGTCATGTTATCGTCAATGAAAAAAGTCGTAATTAGGGAGTCTGGAGTACAAGATAGCAAAAACTTCAATTTGAAGGTTGTTGGGCGCTAATTATTACATTGTTTCATGTATGTAGTCTGCTTAGAACTCGGGGAGTCATTTCAAACATTTGTATTATCAGATCCATCCTTCCTTTGTAGAGGGATTCGCTCTTTGTTGGAGTTAACTCATCAAGCACGGACCTACCTTGTGAATATTAACTGCAGTGAGCATATCATAGGATGTTTTCCTGACTCACTATTATTTATTAATTTACTTTCACACATAAGAAAATTGATGATACTCACCTTCATAGTCTCCACTGAATAATATCCTCGGTCAACATAATCACCCATAAATAAGTAATTTGTATCTGGACACACTACAATCAAAAGGAAAAAGTCCAAAATCAGTAACAAAGGAAAAAACTGCAATACATATGAAACTCTTGGGTTGATTACTTCCCTTTCTACCTCACTCCACATTCCTTCATCCGACACCGGTTTGATCTACGGATGTAAATAGGAACCATAAATTCAGATACCCGTCAATGTCCACAACTCGTCCCTTATCCATACACTTCAAATTAGGGCTGGCAATCCCTGACCCGACCTGATAACCCGACTCGAACCCGACATGAAGTTTTTGAGAGAAACCCGAACCCGACCTAAAGTTACTGAGAGAAACCCGAACCCGAATGAAATCGACCCAATTTGACCAATTCATCATATTTGGTAGTAATGTTTTACAATATTTCTAATATTTTTTGACACAACCCGAAACCGACCCGAAACCAAACCAAAACCTGACCCATTGACCCGAATTGCCACCCTACTTCAAATTGCCTTCATTCTACCAGTAATCCACCTAAATCCCAGAACAAAAAGTTCCTTCCACAACACAAAAGCCAATCTACAGCCTTTTATCACCTCGTTATCCCCACATATCAGTGACCAGCCATGCAAACACCTTCCAAGTACTTAATAAAAATCAAAATTTGAAGATTATTGAGGATCATTAGAGAATATAATTCAATAAAAATCAACAAACCCACAAAATGAGGAAGATGAATAAAGTTGCTAGGAAGGCTCAACAACCAATCAGTAGACTATGGAACATGGTGCACCAAAAGAACATATGTGCATAAACAAAATAACATGACATCACGACAAAAGAACATGCAATATAATATTTCACTTTTTTGTTATAAAAAATAATACTTCGTATATTATTTCACTATTTATTAAAAATATAAATAAACAACCATCAAGAGGCCAGAGGGATGCATGTCTCCTAGGCTAAGCCTGAAAGAAGCTTGATAATGTTCTTTACAACCCTATATACAGTGTCACAATTTTATACTTTTTCAGTCTTTGGTCTACTATGATTCTCCCAAGACCCGCAACAAAGACAAAGGCAAGCAATCCAACACAAGCACCTATCTTATTACGTTCACTTATCTAGTCATAGAGTTATGTTTGATGCATAAGTTCATAGTAACAGCCAGAGATTACTCAACACGGAGATCTAATTTGATGTTACATCATTTAAAATCACAATGAACAAGTTAAAAAGTTAAATCAAAGAGATGCAAAAAGTAATACTCCCAGGAAAAAACATGCCAACTCTATAGAAGTTAGATCCAAAGAACATGTGCACTAATAAGAACAATTTTTGTCTCCAAATGCTGTCAAAGGATTAGCAGAAATATGCGGAAAAAACAGTAAGACCGCAATACGTTCTCCAGACTTGCTTTTCATTCTTAGATAGCACAAATTGTAATCTTTTATGACACACACCAGATTGGAAAATATAATAACACTTCAAAACAATGTTTCTCACCTTCTTGTACTCTAAACAGAGACTGCAAAAGCAAAGTTCATGTCGGGCAAATTATGACAAGCCTTAACACCAGATTGAGCTTTTGATTCATAAAAAAATGTAGTATGTCAATTGTCAATGCAGTTCCACCGAGTCAACAGTTCATGTTATTGGTAGTTCGGTACCAAGAACTAACAGGAATGCAAGGACAAGCAAAGATATCAGTTATCGCATGACAAGCAATCAGTTTAGCATGAAGTCAAATCCCATTACAAGGTTAATTCCGTCGAGCATAAATGTTGTAGAACTTATGAAAATAAATGTTCTGATGCTTACACGAGAACTGTGAAGACAACTGTCAACGCATCAATACATATAACAGACAATTCTTTATACAAAACCTGTCAACACCAGTGCAAGACTTAGAAATGGAAGTGGAGGAGAAAATCAGTAAGGACATACGTAAAGGGACACTCAAGTGACATTAATCTTTCCTTTAACCGATGTTCAGCACCATCAAATCCTTAGCCCGTAGGTTCTAAATAAACGCATTCACAATCAAGGTACTACGTCAAGCAATATTTCAAACCATCCTTTTATTTCTATTACCTCTTCTTTTCTCCAACACTCAAGCTATCTCTTAGTTGTACTCATATTCAGAATACAATAATTGAAACGACAATACATGATTACACCAGTTGGTTAACCATAAACGTAACACCTTGCCTACTGCCTAAAAACCACTAATTTTGGATCAATAACGAAGGACGACCCATCATCTTTTCTTCAGATAAATTACTGCCTAAAAACCACTAACTTCATTACCTTCTTACATGAACAATATACAACTCCGCCAAACACGCATATCTTGCATACCAAACCTACAATTCTTCTAGAATAATGTGCCCTTCGTTATTGATCCAAAATTACAAAGCATGTGACTGTAGAAAGGTCAGAATTTCATATCAAATCACTATATAAATTCCAGATCAGAAGTCCCAGACATATCTTGTGGTTTTTATGATATGAAAACAAAATTCAAACTTCAAGACCTCAAAACAGACCCCCAGATCAGAAATCTGATATAAATATAAAGAAAGAGACGATAACAAAACCTATAATACCTGAATAGAAGCATGGTAACATCGAATGGTCTTTCACTTCAAGACTGCAACAAAAAACTGAATTAATCAAAATTGTAACTATAGCTAGATAAAGTTTCTCGGATAACCAATTCTAGGATTCACAATGCAACAGTCAACCTAAAAATTGAAAAACAGTGAGTAGTACCTGAAGCAATACATGGAAATACCCTTGGTTTCGGAATTACATGATAATTCATCTCCTACATATCCGAAGGAAATTAACTTAATGCAAAAACAGGGGGAAAAAGGCAGTTGAAAATCAAAGATGAAGACATTTGAACAAAATTATGAGAAATTAGGGCAAACCTAGTGAAATCGGCCTATAAGAAATGATACATCTGAATTCCATCGGCCTTGAAACATAACTGACCCCAAATATATCAACCATTTGACCCTCATCTTTCCACCATCCAAATTTCTAATCTCTGAAACATCAAAACCCCCTGCTCAACCATTTGAAGGAAGGCCACCTTTCCCTTCCATACTTAAAACTTAAAACCAAAGAAAAATCATATAAATCAAACTTACAAGTAAGCAGATTAATGCTACTCTAATATGCAAAGGTACAACAAAATATGTACTACTCCTCTCTAGAAATTCATCCTTTCTTTCTACGATACAAGAGGGGGAAATCCAAGGGACCTTCTTCAAATGCACTAAATGGCAGCTAGAAGAAACAATTAACCCAACCACCTGTCCTTACCATTACGACTGCAACAACAACTATTCCGGAGATTATCGAAATTTATAAACTGAAGTACTTAGACCTAGAAAAAATCTTAAATTGAGGGAAGATGAGAAGAAAATACCTGAAATTCCTTTGAAGTTAGAACGAATGAGATAGCTTGGATAGGATCAGATGATCGGAATTGTAACCCTCATCTGAAACAACAAAACCCCCAAATAAATCGAAAATTACAAAATTAAATCGAAAATTTTAAATCAAATCGAAATCGAAATTTAGGCAAATTTGTTAAAAAATGACCTTTTATAACCCAAATTTTGCGAGAAAGGACCTTATATAATTTTTTTTGTGAAATCACACCTTAATGTAATTTTTTTTTGCGAGAAAGAACCTTATATAACTTTTTTTTTTGTGAAATCACACATTAATGTAATTTTTTTTTACGAAAGACAACCAAAAGTAAATTTCTGGCATTGACTGAGCTTTTTCGGCCATTGACTTGCACGTGAGAAGCACGTGTGACTTTATTTTACTAATGACACCCAATTTTCCTCCAAAATTCTAAGCTTTAAAACCTAAAATTGAAAAAAAAAATCGAAAAAAAAATCAAGTTAGAAAATTCAACTCGGGAAAATCAATGTCTTTAGCCAACGTAAGCCACACTTGCTGCTCATGTGCAAGTCAATGGCCGGCAAAGCTCAGTCAATGCCGGAAACTTCCCTTAGGTCCTTTCTCGCAAAAAATATTACTTTAAGGTGTGTTTTCACAAAAAAAATTATATAAAGTCCTTTCTCGCAAAATTTGAGTTATAAAAGGTCCTTTTTGGCAAATTTGCCCGAAATTTATTCAACAACGTGTGAAAGAGAGGGTGAAATCAAAGAGAAGAACACCTCTCTCATATTTGAGAAGAAGAACAAATGAGAAAAGGGAGCAGAGAAAGGAA
Source organism: Spinacia oleracea (assembly GCF_020520425.1). Lineage (NCBI taxonomy): Eukaryota > Viridiplantae > Streptophyta > Magnoliopsida > Caryophyllales > Amaranthaceae > Spinacia > Spinacia oleracea. Next base: position 12,954,291 of record NC_079488.1, on the reverse strand, counting down.
GGGAAGCAAGGGAAGCAGAGAAGTTGAAAGGAGAAGGGGAAAAATGATAATCACACTGTCTGTAAGCTACATGCCAAAAAAAATTGTGCATGAAATTGAGGGTATTACGGTAATTTCACTATTACGGGAATAGTAATCACAACTCCTTGCTTTTATAAGTGTTAGGATTGAAATAAAGAGAGCATTTTGGATGAAATATCTGCAATATCGGACAAGATAGATCTTTCTCTGAAAGTAGCAAGAATGGTTCCATCACGTAGAAAGCTGTAAACAATCAAGAAGTAGGCACTCCACACATCTGCACACACCCTCATATTTTCTGGAACCAAGAGTTAATATGAAATCAAACAAAACTAGAATGTAGCAGCAGAGTCTCATTTTAAAACTAATTGAACCAAAATCTGTAAGATTTCAGACTGCAAATCACGCAATAATACCTATCAATGATAGATTATTTGAAGATCGACCCCATGCATATGTTCAAGGCCTGCAACTACGGCTTTATACATTTAGATACACAAAACATTGTGACAAGTATTGCGCAATCTCTGATCTTCTCATTATAATAGACACGCATATATATATATACATATGCAAAGTATCCTACTCCTATTCTATTACTAAGACTTAACATAATTACTCTTAGGCTAGAATACTACTCATACTAGGATACTGCCTCATATTAAGATACTACTACTGTAATCCTAATCTATCTCAATATCCCCCCTCAAGGTGGAGCATGTAGATCGCGAATGCCCATCTTGTCAAGAAAAAATTCAAATTGTGCCTTCCCGAGCGCCTTTGTAAAAATATCTGCCAACTGCACCTTTGTTGATACATACGATGGACAAATAATTCCTTCTTTGATTGCATCTCGTATAAAATGACAGTCTGCTTCAATATGTTTTGTCCTTTCATGAAATACCGGATTCTGTGCTATGTGTAGTGCTGACTGACTATCACAAAACACATTCATACCCTGCTTGTGTTCCACTCCCAAATCTCTAAGTAGTTGTTTCAACCACTTTAGCTCACATGTCAGTGCCGCCATCGAACGATACTCTGCTTCTGCCGAGGAACGAGATACTGTATGTTGTTTCTTAGTCTTCCAGGAAACTGGAGATAGTCCGAGTAAAACAAACCATCCCGTGAGCGAACGACGAGTCAACGGGCAACTAGCCCAATCCGAGTCACACCACCCCTCTAGTCGTAATGTACTGTTAGAACGTAAAAGAATACCTTGACCCGGACACTTTTTCAAGTATCGCACTACCCTTAATGCTGCTTCCCAATGCTCTTCTTTTGGTGCTTGCATGAACTGAGATAAAATATGCACTAAATAAGCCAAGTCTGGTCTAGTAACGGCCAAATAAATCAGTCGGCCTACTAGACGTCTGTATTGTTCTGCATTGTCCAACTCCTTCCCTTCTGCAAGTGCTAATTTGTGATTTTGCTCCATCGAAAATCTGCAGGTTTAGCACCTAGGAGACCTGTTTCCGAAATAATGTCTAGCGCATATTTTCTGTGGCAGACATAGAAGCCACTCTTGTTGCGTGCAACCTCTAGGCCTAAAAAATATTTCAGATGACCCAGATCCTTCATTTTAAAGCATTGACTCAGATATGCTTTAAAACTATTTAAAGCAAACACACTGTTTCCTGCAATAATCATATCATCAACATACACTAGGACACTCAATTGTAATTCTCCCCTGGACAATGTGAACAATGAATAGTCAGAGTATGATTGTTTAAATCCATACTGCTTCAGGGCGGTAGACAATTTTTCAAACCAACACCGGGGTGCCTGTTTCAGTCCATACAATGATTTTTTCATCCTGCAAACCATGTTAGGATTACCTTTATGAAAACCAGGTGAAATTTCATATAAATCTCTTCCTCCAAGTCACCATGAAGAAAAGCATTATGTACATCCATTTGATGCACCTCCCAATTTTTCACTGCTGCAACTGCCAAGAACGTTCGTACTGTTGACATTTTAGCTACAGGAGCAAAACTTTCATTATAATCTGTACCTTCCACCTGATGATTTCCTAAGCAGACCAGTCTTGCGTTATTCCGGATCAAATTTCCATCCTCATCACGTTTCTCCGTATACACCCACTTGCTTCCTAGTGCTTTCTTTCCCGGAGGTAGTTCTTGTAACACCCACGTACCTTGTCCTTCAAGTGCATCTATTTCTGCACCTATAGCCTTTCTCCATGCTTCATGTTTCATTGCTTCTTTAAAAGATTTTGGGGCTTTGCCGTCTGTAATAGCTGCAATAAAATTTCTGTGTTTTGTAGAGAAACGTTCATAATTAACAAAATACGTTATAGGATAAGGAGTACCTGAGGAGGATGATGTCGAGGACGAACGGGCTGATGGACTATTATTTTTCCGTATGGTGTGGGTTACACAATCTCTTAATTTATAAGACGGATATTTTTCTCGCTTTCCTCTCCCTAACTCCTCCTCATTACTTTTATTTAATTCCCCATAAGTAGTAGTAATTGTAGGAGAAGCATCTGTACTAGTTGTCTGCTGTACTACTGGTTGCTGTACTGTTGCTTGCTTCTTCCTACGCACATAGGTCTGTAGGGGCTGCTGCTGCAAGGGTTTTTGATGCGCCTCTTGCAGTGCTTCTGTTCTAGGTTGCAGTGCCTCATAAACTCCTTGATGTGTCTCACTCACCTGGCCCCCTGCCTGCACACCAATCTCCTGTGCTTGTGCACTCACCCCACTAGAAGACACACCTGCCTCACCATGGCTAGCTGATGTTGTCTCGTCTAAGGACTGAACAGGCGCCCCACATTCTCTTGAGTCAGTAGGCTGCCAACGCCTATCACATGTGCTACTGCCCAAAAGTGGGACATCGTCCTCACTGTCATATATCACCAAATGATCCTCAAGCTCACTTATTCCAACATCAACCCGCACACTCTCGTTATAGGGAAATACCTTCTCATGAAATTTAACATCACAGGACACAAAAAATTCATGTGTTTCTAAGTCAAACAATTGCCACCCCTTTTTACCAAACGGATAACCTATAAGTATGCATCGCCTACTACGAGAATCAAATTTATCCCCTTTACTCCGTTGATTATGAGCGTAACAAAGACATCCAAAAACCCGAATCAAATCATAAGACGGAATTTTACCAAACAACATTTCCTACGGAGTCTTATTTTCAAGCAACGGAGTAGGGGTTCTATTAATTAAATAACAGGCCGCCAAAATACATTCCCCCGAAAACTTTTTAGGTAATGTAGCTTGAAAACGTAATGCCCGGGCCACATTTAAGAGGTGTTGATGTTTTCGTTCTACTCTACCATTCTGCTGAGGAGTACCAACACATGACGAATCAAAAAAAATTCCAGTTTTTAAAAAATAACCTTGTATTCAATTAAATTCCGTCCCATTATCACTTCGTATTACTTTAATGTCTTGATTAAACTGTCGTTTACTCATGGCAACAAAATTCATAAACATATCTTCAACCTCAGTTTTATTACGAAGCAAATAAATCCATACTCCTCTAGAAAAATCGTCTACAATAGTTAAAAAATACCGAGCACCACAAGACGAACGTGTCTTGTAGGGCCCCCACAAATCTAAATGAATCAATTTAAGTATCCTACTTGCTCTATTCTCACTAATAGGAAAACTACTTCTAGTATGCTTAGCACGAGGACATATATCGCATACTTTATTATTTTTTCTAACTGCACTACTAACAGGAGGAAGAAGCTTAACGATTTTCTCCGACGGATGTCCCATTCTTTGATGCCACAGTTCTACACCACATTCTGTCTCAAGTGCACACACTTTGACCAACGGAAAACCACGGAAAAAATAAAGTCCATCTGCTCGTTCACCTAGGCCAATCATCTTCCTCATCGATCGGTCCTGTATAACACATATTTTGTTAGTAAATTGAACAACACAATTTGATTCATCACTTAATTGTGTCACAGAAATTAAATTGCAATTTAAACGAGGCACAAATAACACATTATCAAGGACCAAGCCGCCTTCTAGTTCCACCGAACCACTTTGATTAGAATTAGTGGTTTGACCATCCGGGAGTCCTACGTGACAATTTGGTATTGTCTGAACATTCTTCAATATCGAAAGGTCATATGTAAGATGATTTGACGCTCCGCTATCAATAATCCACTGTAAATTATTAGGATTCTTACCCTGCAATTTTGGGTTGGCCTTGGATGTTAGCAAATCAAGAATTTGTTGGACTTGTGCCGAAGTAACCCCTGCTAGCCCATCTGTTATACTACCAGAATTATTAATCTTTGAACTATTATTATTATTAGGTGCAGCAATATTCTGGGCGTGGACTTTGTTTTCCTTCACGCTATTCCTGCTTGTGGATGTACCACTGCTGCTCCCCCCTTGACTGCCACGACCGCGACCAGACCCATTCTTCCCGCCACGGCTACCTGCCCGGCCAGAGCCACGACCACCTTGTCAGGCCACCACTCTGGGAAACCGATCAATTGGAAGCACCCTTCTTCGTCGTGCCCGGTCTTATGGCAGTGGTTGCAGAACTTGTCACTGTTATCGTTGAGTCGGGAATCGACCTTGAACGTCATGACGGTCTCACGTCCCTCCTGACTGATATCTTCTCGAAGGTCCTCTGTGTTACAAACAGAGTTGTACGCTTCTTCTACTCCTGGCAGGGGTGATTGGGCAAGTAGTTGGGCTCGAATTGCCTCATATGGAGTATCTAATCCGATCAGAAAATGATGTAGGTAATCCTCAGCCCGTATATCAGCTACTTGGGCCACAATGTTACACTTGCACGACCCGCACGAGCACTTGGGAATACGTGCATAGGCCACAAAGTCCTTCCAGATCGTCGACAATCTCCCATAGTAATCTGCCACAGATTCTGTTGGGCTCTGCTTACAGTTGCCAAGCTTCTTCTTCAATTGACAAACTCGAGTACCACTTACCACACAAAATCGCTTCTTTAGATGAACCCACATAACCCCTGCATCATCGAAATCCCCTACAGTTGATCGAAGAGATTCTTCCAGTGTGTGGGAGATCCAAGAAACGAGCATTGAGTATACGGCAATCCAATCTGCGAGCCGGTCTGGGTCCGAAGGTTCTTTGATCTTACCGTCAATGAAACCAAATTTCCTCTTTGATATTAATGCCTGACGAACAGATGCTGCCCATTCATCATAATTTTTCGATCCTCTCAATTTGATCGGTGTAATTAGATTGCCTGGTCCATCGCTTGAACCAAGATAGTACGCCTTTGCAAGTTCATCTCCTGGCTTAGATTTCGGCTCCTCATCGTCCTTGCCCATGATTCACAGGCCGGGTATTTCGTTTGTGTTTAATTTTGCGGAAAAGGAATCTCAAACCTTGCTCTGATACCATGACAAGTATTGGGCAATCTCTGATCTTCTCATTATAATAGACAGGCATATATATATACATATGCAAAGTATCCTACTCCTATTCTATTACTAAGACTTAACATAATTACTCTTAGGCTAGAATACTACTCATAATAGGATACTGCCTCATATTAGGATACTATTACTGTAAATACATTGATACGAAGAATCACAAGTTTAATACCAAGTATATGTCAAAATGATATATCCATGATATAAACATACAGCACGCATCATGTTGCTGAACAAGTCCTATAATAAAATTTTCATTGAACTATTGCAGAGAGCCACAGGGTGACAAAAGACTGCGAATGGGCAGCTTCTAAACCTCCTCTGCATGGTTGATTATCTCCACTATACAAGTGGTAATCTAACAAAACTTTAAAGTTAAGGAGAATAAGAATTTATGCATACCTTAGTAAGTTAGTAGGGAGGGATTGCATTACATGAGGAAAGCAGGCTTAATGTAGAAGTCTTAACTTGATCAATAACTTTTGGGAAAGAAAATTCTGACAAACTTGAGACTTTGGAACTTTACTACGACCCAAAATTTTCACGCTTTAGTACTTTCTCTGAAATACAATCATATAAAATAAAAATAAAAACCTAGGAGAATCACCATGAAACAAAGGAACTAGTTCTCGGTTTCTTGTTAGTTTTTGAGAGTTCTAATTTCCTTTTGTTGGGTGTTTTTGTAGTTTTAAAGTGATTTGGAAAAATGAAGGGATGATGTTGGGGTCCTACTGGACTAGTTCCTTGTTCAGAAGCCATGTTTAAGAAAAGTTACAGTAGACTTCAGAAGTAGACATTAGACACTGATCATCTTATGCAACTCTTGACCTAAAGAAGTAAAGAGATACCTTCCTTAAACTTATAAGTGAACAAGAAGTGATGAGATCAACATTATTATTCTGCTCATAATTATGAGCCATAACCCCATAAAATCAACATTATTTAGAAGCACATATCCTAAAACTCCACCCCATCAGTTCAGTTCAGCTCAAAAGGTCTTACACTGAAAATAGTAAATGGTGAATTTGAACACTGCAAAACACAAAATGTCATTTTCATCCAACCCACAGAGAAACATATCTTATGTTTAAGTTTCTAAGAAATTTGGACAGTAAAAACATTTTCAACCCATATCGAAAGTTTATGCACAGAATTAGGCGGCTAGGTCCCAAGCTAAATGAAGTGATTGACGTGCTTTGTGAGCTGGTCTGATCAGCAAGCTAAAGAGTAAAAAACATAGATCACTCATATATCTTGTACTGTTGTACATATAGTAGTATAGACACATTAGGTAAGATCACTCATATATCTTGTACTGTTGTATCATTCCAGCTTCATATTGTCAATCAAATTAATCCCTAAATCATTCCTGATTCATATTGACAATCATCAAAATCACCAGTGTTAACTAGGGAAACTCAACATATAGCAAACAAACTAATATGCTTAGTCAATAATTAATTAATAATTCATAACATACCCAAATAGGCCGGCTTACAACCTACTATGCTAAATAACTAGTAAGCTTAAGTCAATGAGCTGACAAGATACCAATAAACTTACAATTCACCTACTCTATAATATGCTAAATAATAAGATAAGCTTAAGTCAATGAGCTGACAACATACCAATAACCTTATAATTCACCTACTCCGTAAAATGCTAAATAATAAGATAAGCTTAAGTCAATAAGTTGACAACATACCAATAAGCTTACAACCTAAATTACTAGATAAACTATTCAACTAAGCTAATACTCCTTAATTAGTACTCCGTATAATTAATCTTCCAAAAGCTAACAGCCAACCCCTGAATTATATGTTTAATCTTCCAAGAAACCAGTGTATTGTTCAAGAATATTGTTGTACAACTCATCAGGATGAATACCAGTTAGGAACTTTGACAGCACAGGGCAAAGAGTTGAAACAATTTTGCCATCTTCTCCAAATACGATGTATGACAAATCTTCAAACCCTCTCCCAGTAATTGGAATGTTCTCCATTATAAAGGCTTCGCGATGAGAATCAGGAGGGCATATCAGCCATGACATTCTTGGAATGCTGAAGCCACGAGGTTCTGGGATCCAAACCCTTCGTGAAAGTGATTTTCCACCCCTTTGAATTTACGGGAACAAAGACCAGTTCAATATTCTTCTTCATTTTGCCATTTCGTTTAGTATGTCATCGGTAGAGGGGCCTAGCAGTCTCTTGGAAGGCAAGAGCTTCAGCCGAATAGGGATACATATCAGGTCTAGTCCAAAGTTAGTCATAGCACGACGTCCCTTAGGTTCCAAATATGAACCTTGAGGCTCTACAATGATGAGTTCCTCACTATCAGATTCATGACAAAGGTGCCACAATCTGCGGATTCTTGAGTCGTTGTAGGGTAATACCCACCAGGGTAGCACCTATACACAACCTTTCTTTGAGTTCTGAAACAGAAATAATATCATTAGTAGCAGTAGCAGACAGAAAATCGGAGAGTTGAAGACCCAAGAGATTCTCGAGTGGGACAGGTCTTTGAGTTGATAAATTGACAGTTTTGTTAATTAGATTGAAGAAATGATCATCTGTAAAAGGAAAAAAATCAACTCCATGACTTAACATATACTGAGAAGTTTGCTGCAAAACAATGCTACTTGGATCTAAACGGTAATGGGTTGTGGTTGCTAAGACCAATTCATTGGAGGATTTCAATTCCTTTGTATCTGCGAAATCCTCCAATGAATTGGTCTTAGCAACCTCAACCAATTCCTTTGTATCTACATTTCCTTCTTGCTTAACTATCCCTTTTGGGGATTCTGACTCTTACAACCGTGTTACTGATTTTTTTTTTATGGTACAAAAGCTCTTGTCTTAGATCCAAGTGGAAATTGTTTTGCAACAATCTTATCAGTACATGTTAAGTCATGGTGTTGATTCTTTTCCTTTTACAGATGATCATTTCTTCAATCTAATTAGCAAAACTGTAAATTTATCAACTCAAAGACCTGTCCCCCTCGAGAATCTCTTGGGTCTTCAACTCTTCGATTGTCTGTCTACTGCCACTGCTACTAATGATATTATAAACTCAAAGAAAGGCTTGTGGGATTGTACCTGTGCGAAACTGGCCAACATTTCATCACAAGCAAACGGAAGTTTCAAGAATGTCGAGCAAAGAACCGTCAATTTGACATAGTGCTGGTTTACTTCTCTTTTAGAGATGATCCACAACATTTCTTGTTCTGTGTTAATGTTGTTTTAAGAGAACAGAACCTACCCTGTTGGGTATTACCATACAACGACTCAACAGTTCACAGATTGTGGCACCTTTGTGATGAATATGATAGTGCTGAACTCATCATGTAGGGCCTCAAGGTTCATATTTGGAACCTAAGGGACGTCGTGCTATGACTAACTTTGGACCAGACCTGATATGTATCCCTATTCGCTGATATGTATCCCTATACGGCTGAAGCTCTGGCCTTCCAAGAGACTGCTAGGCCCCTCTACCGATGACATATTAAACGAAATGGCAAAATGAAGAAGAATACAACTGTTGTGATATTGAACTGGTCTTTCTTATCGGACATTTAGAATTGAAAAGCATTGTGCTCCTCCTAAGGGCAAAATTTAAAATGTGTATAACAATTCCTCTTTCTTATTGCAGGGCTCACCGAAAAATAGAAAATTCAAATAAATGATAAAAAAAATGTCACACACATTCTTATTTTATCCTCTATAACCAAACTCTAGACCATCTAGATCTTTTAAAAACTACAACCATTGTGAATAATATCGGATCAAGGGAATAGTAAGTAACTCGTAAACAATATCTAGTAGAACGTAGTATATACATCATTACGTCCATATCATCGCACTTGTGTCAATGTGTCATGCGTCTTGCATCGTGCATCATGAAGTACTCGCTTGACAATCTAGACATGTTAAACAGTTAATTGCCTATTCACCTTCACGGTTTTAGGGTTATTGAATATGTGCATGTAACCACCAAATATTTAGAGTGATGGCCTCAAATCTATTACGTATGTAACAGTGAAGCACATTTTGCGTTTTAAGTAGACTAGTGGTTGGGGCCGCACGCGTTCCGCGTTATGCTTAGGAATAGTTAATTTGGCAACAACTTCGTTCTAATGTTCTATATGTATTTGTACTGACGATATGTAGAATAACAGGTCGTACACTTGTACCGACTTTTGATTTGCTTTTGGATGCATAATATTACCTATATGCTATGTTATTTTTTGAAGGAGAAAAAGGTGAAGAAATGAGAAAACGAGGATGTTTGTTAGTTGTAGAGAGGTGAGCCCACTTATGTGAGCCCAACAATGTCTTTAGTATAAGTAGCCCAATGGTAGTGTAACTATTGTAATGAAGAGAGAGTTCCAAACTCCCTGTCGCTCCTATTTGTTGTTTATATTGTCTTCTAACTTAACGTAATACCCCCAATATTTAGGCTCTGTTTGGTAGAGCGTAATACATTTTCCTAGAAAACTGTTTTCCTCCATTTTCAAATTTACATTGTTTGGTTTGCAAAGGAGTGTTCAACCATTTTCCCTATGATTTCATAAAATCTGTTGTATAGACAAATGAAGGTCGTTTTATTTGTGTGAGAAAATTGTGTTTTGATGTACCTTATTTTGGAGATAGTATATTTATGGGAGTACAATATATATACTTCTGTCTAAAAATGATTTTAAGAGTTACCTTTACTTGTAAAAAGAGTTTCACAACGATAATTTATTTAGTCTCTTGAGAATTATTGGCAGTTTGTAAACCTTATTTTATACTTCCCGTGTTTCTGGCAAATGACATACTTCCACTATTCTTATTTATATGACACAATTGAGGTTTTGACACTATTCATACAAGCTATTTGGTTTCAATTTGTGATTTATACTTAAGAAAAACATAGTCGTGTGGGGTCTTGTTTGATTCGTCTCAATAAATATTTTTTAAATATCAACTTTTTATAATTTTTTTATGGATGGTGCGGGGTATTGTTTGATTCGTTTCAATAAATATTTTTTAAATATCAACTTTTTATAATTTTTTATTATTCATAATGGTAGATATTAATGTTTGAAATCGTGTATCGGCAAACGTGACTAAATAATTGTCTCGTATAAACAAGAACGGAGGAAATATAAACCAGGGAGGAGAAAAGAGAGTGAAACATGACTTATGTGCTTAAATAACAAAATAAAGCTTTCTTTGTATAAGAATTTGCCAATAAGAGAAATGTTGTAAGTATTATCAATTTATCATACATCCTAAAAATGAATATGTTGCATGTATTAAGAAATAGGGTAAAAATGGCAAGCGCTTTGGTCAGAAAGGGCTCATCTGCTTTGTTTTTTAAGCAGAACATTCATTTAGCAAAGGAGCCCATAGATACAGTTTTTGGCCCCTGTTTTCAGCAAAACTGGAGCCATAATTACATTTTTGTGTCACAAATAGGAAAATAGACATTAAAAAATAAAGACACTCCATAAGAACTTATATAATAAGGGTACTAACCTTTACTCGAACACCATTGGCGTTAACTAGGAAATCACTCGACATTCACTTTCCTGTCTTCCCATACACATTGATATTTTCAGGATCAAGAACAATGCTTTCGTCAACATATGAAATTGCATCTTCTTCTTTTGATGGGTTGGAAAACCGAGGGAGAGAGAAAGTCTTATCATCGTCAGATGATTCCGAAGATGATGATGATGACATAGTACATGATTCCAATTCCGATTCCGATTCCGTTTCCGGATCAGAACCATGATGATGATGATGATGATGATGATGATGATGATTAGAGTTATAGGCAACATTATACCAACCCTGCAAGAAGTAAAACCAGGAAACACATTTGTGCAGTACTCGTGTCAATGAGTTTCAGAATCAAATCAATTTTTCTAGGGTTTTCGATTTTTTAGGGTTTTTGTCTGAGAATCAATTTTTTTATTTAGGCAAATTTGACAAAAGAGTGATAGAGTTATGGGAAAGGTCAAGTATATTGAGTTATGAGAAAGGTTATGAGAAAGTTTAAGTATTTTGAATTATGAGTTATGGGGAATATTTATACAGCCTTCGTAACATTACAAAGACAATAATGAACATAAATAAGAACATTACAAATAACTATATAGGATAGTAAATACATTAGAATAAAATTTATACTAAATTAAGTTAATCCGGTTGATTAAATCAATCAATTAATATATTTCAAGTCTTATAATCTTCTTGATATAAAGAGATCTTTTATATGTAAATCTTTGCATGAGACGACCTTTATAATTTTTGTAGAACATTTCGGCTTTAAATAATACGGAGTATATTTTTTTGACCTTATTCTATCTCAGTCATTGACTATGTGGCGTGCCGGTCAAGTGCATATTTTTTTCTTGGAAAATTTGCCAAAACATACATTTTAAATGATTGACCTTGCGAGAAACAATCTTTTACGAGATGTTTACAATTTCAAACTTCGCAAAAAACCTTTATAACATTTTATTGTGAATAGGAATTTACTGGGCAATCCGCTCAGTCGGGCGGATTATTTTTCAAGCTTTACTTCCAACGGTCTACCCCCAACCTAACCCACTCCCACTTGCAACTATCTCACCTAAATCAGAAATCACTCACTACCATCGCCATGCACCTAAAAACCGCTTGGGCTACTGATCATGAGATCATCTAGTTTGCTTATAAGTTTGATTATCTTCTTTCATAACTAAATTCACAATGGGAGTTATTAAAAGTACTCTGTACAAGTTCTTTATGCAGTGTCTTAGTCCTAAAATTACTCTGTTATTAAAATATGTTGATGACGGACGAGTAAAGATGGCTGTGGGCCGGGCAAGCCCGAAGCCCAACCCTGCACAAAAAAAGCCCAGCCCAGCACAAGCACAAAAACACGGCCCGGCACAAGCACGAAGTCCAAGGCCAGACATGGGCCTTAATTTTTTAGAAAAAACACGACCAAACACAGCACGTCAAAGCACACTAAATTTAATAAAATTAGCCTTAGGCACGATGGACCGGCCCAGCCCGAAAGCTGTTGGTCTGGGTCTGGTTTTGAACTTTTCGGCCCAGCCCAGTTAGGCCCACGAATCACAGGATCGGCCCGAAGCCCAACCCACAGCCATCTTTACAAGTTGGAACTCAAGAGAGTAGTTTGTTGACATGCTTCATACTGTAGTAATTTATATACAACCATTGTAATAAAGAGGGCATTTTAGATGAAATATCTGCAATATGGAACAAGAGTCACAAGATAGAGCTTTCTCTCTGAAAGTAGCAATGGTTGTCAATGCCCAACAATTCACACCCTAAAACTGGTAAGTTGAGTTTTAACGTCATGCGACAGAAAGTTGTAAACAATAAAGAAGTAGGCACTCTCCACACATCTGGACACACACACCCTCAAATTTTGTGGACTCCAATGAGCAAGCTAAGGTTACAGCTCTTCTAATTAATGGCCATACTTCTGGAACTCCCACTCGCTGTTGTCTGGTAAATCAAATTAAAAACGAGATTCAGGGATATTAATATTATAGCAGTAACAGATATAAAATAGTTTGCAGAAACAGTAAGTAAACGAACCTAGAGGACAAACTTGACGGGTTTTCAGCCATCTGCTGATGCAGTGGAAATGAAATGCATGATTGCACACTCCTGCATTATTATTATACCAAATGAGAACTGATAGATATTACAGCCACAAACTGATACAATAGTACTTTATCCAGGCAAATGTTGGATACATATGAGTAAGTTGACAAACATTAAACCAGGGAAAAACGTGACAAAACAGGAACCAAGAGTTGATATGACATCTAACAAAACTAAAGTGTAGCAGCAGAGTGTCATTTTAAATTAATTGAACCCAAGAAACCGAAATCTGTAAGATTTCATACTGCAATTCAGAAACTGAGAAGCAATTTGTTCTGTGTGCCGAGAAATCACAAGTTTAATACAAAGTATCTGTGAAAACTATATCAATAATTCCTAATTTTAACTGGAAATATGATTTCCTCACTATTACAACAGCCAAAACAAGTAAACCTAAATAACTGCACAAAAAGGAGCCCCTAAGGCACTGCATTACAAGGTGAAAAGGAAGACCCGCCTTAGGGGCTCCTTTATCTCCAGTTATTTAGGTTTACTTGTTTTGGCTGTTGTAATAGTGAGGAAATCATACACATTTGAGGCATTTTAGGGTATTTGATGCTCATAGCAGGCCTTTGTAAACACAAATTAGTACAGGAAAGTATTACAGTACAATATCAATCCTCCAGCAACAGTAGGATCTGGAGAGGTCTAAATGCAAATAGCTATAAGCCTACTAGCTAACTGGCCACAAACTATTCGCAAGTTAGCAACATTGCTTTAAATAGACCTACATGGACACAAAGAATAATATTTTTGGAAAAAGAGTCTAAAGTTTCTAATTCTTCTATGACTATTGTTAGGGAAGATCGGTGGGATTCTATAAAGGACTACATGCCTATCCAACATTACCTGTGTGCATCCTTTGCCTCTGACCTCCTCCCCCAAGGCTCGGTCCCCTATTTCTTTAATATATCTCACACCTTTTAGAACATTTGTTCACAGCCCTTACACAAAATAGCCTTTAAACTTGTGGAAATGGAAATTTCAAGTTTGACATCACGCCATTCCTAACAAGACCAATGAATTTTTGGCAATAAAATCTACCATACCCACCACCAAAGCCCGTTATTACTTATTAGTCAAAGTTACTGGTTCCATATTTGGGAACCAGGATCATAAGCTCACACACTTTAAGGGGGGAAGCAAGAACAGGAAACTCTTATGACGTAATTTATTTCGCCATAATCAGCCAATGGTCAGTTGAAGCACCAAAATTTCCTTGTTAGCACAGTAACCAGAAACGGGAAAGCATCAAATTCCAACAAGAAACAGTTAAGACTTATTGAAACATCAAATCCAAAGAAAATATTCTCCTATTTTATCAAAAAAGCTACATTCATAGCTTTATTGACAGGCTCGCCACACAAATTATGATGTGTAGCTCTCTAGCAGAGTTGCAGTTCCCAAGCTACATTCATTCACCTAATTTGTCTAGGTCAAAATAATTCTAGTAAGAAAAAAAAACCCAACAAACTCTCAAACTTGCCAATCATCCAGCTGAGCTAATACATGGATAATCCATCTTTTCATTCCTCCAACATCACAATGTTATCTACAGTAGTATACATATTAGGAAATGTCATCTTACTAAACATTCAATCAACCCCAATGAACATTTCTCTACATCTTAACAACAAGAAACCAGTCTACTATAGACAACAAACACAGTGCCAATTCGAAACCACACACCATCAAACACATGGGAAACTCAAAATTATCTGCCGATAAAAACATATCTGGCAACAAACGAAATTCTAAATTCTCATAATCTTTCTTCAATTAGATTAAAGATATCTAGTTTGAAGCTCAGTTTTAGCGGGAAAAAAAGGACCAGGAACCAAGAGGAATTCATAAAAATAAAAAAATAGGAGAGAGATAATACCCCAAGCAACAGTACACTCTTCACTGGTAGCACTCGCCTGGTTAGCTTGGCACTCAATGCCTATTTAAAATCAACATCAACAAATCAAATCAATTCTCGACAACAACCATAAAAACCTTACAAAAAAATTACCCTAAAAAATTGAGAAAGAACTCACAGAGATCCATGATGTGGTTCCTACAAATTGCGCAATTATCGACCACAATATCTGCCAAAAACCGACCCCAAAATCAACAAAACAGTAGAAAATCCTCCGAAACAACACATTAAAATTAGGGTTTATGAAGATATTTGAAGCAAAAATTGGGGGTTAATTAGAATGATTACCCCAAGCCCAGAGAGAAACGGCGTTCCACTTTTTGATTTCGAAACGCTTCGGTTTCTTGGAAGATGAAGATGGGCCAGCAGCAGCGTTCGAACCCTCGCCGGCGGGAACAAAAGTTGACACGTCTGTAGCTGCCATTGACGCTTTCTCTTTCTCTCTCTCTCTCCTCTTTGTCGTTTCGTATTCCGATTGAATGTAATATTATATTAGGGCATTACTCAGTCCTTAGAAACATAGGTTGAAAATTATGGATGGAAACTCTCTATTTATAGGCAAAATTGTCAAAAGTACCTTGTTTTTGCCTCAGTTTATGAGCTAGTACCTTGTAATTTTAATTTTGTCAAATAGTACCTTGTATGAAAAAATTGTTTTAAAAATGGGACCTTACTTCAACATTCCGGGCAAAATTAACCTTTTCCGATCATCCATTCCGTTTGTTGGCTCATTTTGGGAGGGAAATTAACGCGTGCACACACGCTTTTAACATCAAAACACATTCAAACATCCAACGCCCTTTCATATTCTCATTTACTCCATTCTCTGCTCCAACACTGAATCCTCAACCACCATTTTCAGTCAACATTAAAACTCAACCACTCCATTTTTCACTTTCATCTTTGTGGTTGCTGTCATTGATTCCAATTGCTGCTGTCATCTTCGTCCTTTCATGTGGTCCAAAAACTGACAGAGTGAGGTTGAAAGAGAAGGGAAAAGTGTGGTCCTTTGTACTTGGACAAAAGGAGAGAATCAATACTGGTACTTCTTACAAATTGGGGAATCTTTCAGGTTTAGGAGAGAATCTTTCATATGAATGAGAATGGGAAGACATCTGTAATGGGAATCAATTACAAGCAATCAATTTCATTTCATTGCAACAAGAAATCCAAAAGAATAAAAGATAGAAAATAATACATTTGGATCTTGAATTCAGTTGGTTTCCCCCCAATAAACCTGATGCTTCCCTTCAAAATAAAATGTTGTAGATTTTAAAGTGTTGTCTAGGTGTTGTTGTTGCTGTTCTTATAAGAGGAAAGAAAAGGCGCGTGAGTTTGCGGCTTGTTTGTTGCACACGCACAATAGTTTGGAGGGAAAATTGAAAAATTGGCCGGAAAAGGTTAATTTTGCCCGGAATATTGGAGTAAGGTCCCATTTTTGAAACAATTTTTTAATTCAAGGTACTATTTGACAAAATTTAAAATATAAGGTACTAGCTCACAAACTGAAGCAAAAACAAGGTACTTTTTGACAATTTTGCCCTATTTATATTACAAACGATATATCCTAGACTTTGTAGGTTTCTATCTTCTATCGCATCGTTCAGATATAACATAACTCTACTACATTAGATATATTGTCTTTCAAAAATTTTTGTGTAAGACTACCTAACGGTTAAACCACTTTTTTTTGTACTAACTAAATTAGTGTAAAACATAACTAAAAGTAATAAAATCATAACTAATTGAATAACAAAATAGTTAAGGTATAAAGGCAAATAGTTAAATTTATGAGTCGTATAGTTATTATTTTTGAACAAGTTTATTAATAACTAAAACTCATAAAATTTTAACTAATTGATCTCATTGCTTAACTAATCAGTTGCATTTTTTAACTAATTAGTCCAGTGCTTAACTAATTGGTTCGGTTGCATAACTAATTGGTTTCGTTGCTTAACTAATTGAATTTCAAACTTAATTAATTGATTTCAGCGGTTAACTAATCAGTTAAAGTCCATAACTAATTAGTTTCAGTGTATAAAAGTGGTCTAACTGTTAGACCGTCTTTCTTAAAAGTTTGTATTTATCTTTCTACATAACTACACTACCCTCAACGTATAATTTTATTTTTTTTTAATACGGAGAATTGGAATTTGTTGTGTCATGTTTAGATTAATACATTGTATTACTACGAAGTATATAAGAAATAAGATGTACTCCGCGGTTAACTAATCAGTTAAAGTCCATAACTAATTAGTTTCAGTGTATAAAAGTGGTCTAACTGTTAGACCGTCTTTCTTAAAAGTTTGTATTTATCTTTCTACATAACTACACTACCCTCAACGTATATTTTTTTTTTTTTTAAATACGGAGAATTGGAATTTGTTGTGTCATGTTTAGATTAATACATTGTATTACTACGAAGTATATAAGAAATAAGATGTACTCCGTAGTGCTACGGTTAGTACTTAGTATAGACCAAGTCAACAAACGAGAAGGTTGTAGGCGGGGATACTCTTTTATTTGCGCAAATAGACACATCTCTTTGGATGCAACATTCTTTCTAAGGGTACAAGCTCTACGTAAAAGTCTAATTTGATTTACATGTGAAGTGATAAAATAGTGTTACATAACTACATTTGGGGTTGTAAAGAAGACTAATCCGACATTCTATCACTGGATCAAGCCATATGTCAATGAGGTCTTGACCTAGTGGTTAAGATTGAAGCCCTGTGGAAGTCCTATGTTCGATTCACCCCGTCCCCATTTATACTTTATATTGCCCTTGTGGCTCATTCGGAAAAAAAAAACAAAAAACTGGATCATGTCCTATCAACTGCAAAAATGTTTGGAAGTGACTCAAGCAAAAACCTACATAATTAGGCTAACTAATTTATAATAAGTGTTGATTTAATAGAGTCTCTTCTTCTTACCTAGTTAAAAAATATATTAAAGAATTGGACTATCACTTCTCCAATTTCCTAATACTTCCTTTTTATCTTACCAAACGTTTCCAAACGAATATATGGGTCACTAGTCTCACTACTTACCCTCGTCAATGTCATTTAATTACTTACGTTTAAAACATTAATAAGTAATATGCATGGTTTATATATAGCGCAAGAGTAAACTCATGCAAGACGTACCTCAAACTTATGACTCTAGACACTTATGAAATGAGTACGTTGTTTAATACATATTCTCCTTTTAAAAAATAATATAATTGAGAATATAACAAAGAAAAAAAAAGTTAGAGAACACATTTCCACTCGAGGGGAAAGAATAGACCTGATCATCATGATCCTGACCAGAAAAATATCGAGTTTGATATTAACTATTTTGGGTGGGCTTTGCACAACTAAAAATTGGAAATTTAGTTATAGAATTGGCGCGGATCGAAAATGGCACGAAATGGCGGGTTTCGAACAAAAAATGTCGTTCCGAAGTCTAGCCTAGTCCGGCTTGTGCTAACGGTCCCCTTGGTCAGGGGCGTGGCTTAGTGTGGGCCTGAGTAGGCCATGGCCCCCCTCAAAGCCCACAACGAACCTCTAAATATTGGTAAGAAGTCTGATTACTCAAGATTGTCATTTAGTGTGGCCCCCCTTAGCAAAAGTGAAGTAGTATAGCTGTACAAGTTATTTATACTGTGGGAGCTTACATTCTTGGGAAAGGTGAAGTATATATTATACTCCTAGATTTCTTTTAAAGGGTAAAATGCAAGAAAGTCAAAGTCGCAAAATTGTGGAACAAAATGATAAAAGCTTTCTACTAGTATTCTTATATGTCACTAATTCGTTTTGTAGAACTATACAATTCATTTCCATCAAAAAAATAATAATTATATAATTCCAAAGAGGGTTTAAAACTCATCTTTATTTTTTATTTATCAACCTTTTTATCTAAAATTGTGTTTTGTTTAATTCCAATAATGGTACTCTAAGTCCTATTCATATATTGTTAATTGTTATCAAAACTACCTCAAAATTGCTACGTTAATTTCTGACTGACTTATTTGACTATGAAGACTGGTAGTGGATTTAGTAATATGAATGAGTGTAAAGCACATTTAGGGTTGTGTATAACTACGAGATTATGTAATAATCTCATGGAACTAGTAAATTTGATATTGAAGTTCAGTTAGCGGTTTATTACGGAGTATATATAATGTGCTATTTTATTGTCTTTATTTAAAACAATTAATTGACCAGCCCCCCTCCTATACCAAGTCTGGCTTCGCCCCTGCCCATGGTCGTCCCGAACCCGATTCAAACCGCCTTTTGATCAGGTCTAGCACAAAAGTTGCAAAAGCAACCAACAACAAATTAAAAGGCAAAGGAAAATAATTGAGGAATTGAGGAATTGAGCAATAGTAAGGGTAAATGTAGCATAGCATGCATAAGGATAAAACGGTTAATGTTTTGTTCCTATGAAATTCTGATTTTTTTCCCAGAACAATTTCAATGGTTTTTTTTTAGTCAAGGCACTAATGTTATGCTGGATAGTGTTTATTAAAAAATTTATTCATGAGGGGCAAAGCCAAATTAAGTAAGCAAATGACATAACCAAAAATTTCAACTAATGTAGGTCGTTATATATTTTTTTTCTGACATACAACAACTAATGTAGGTTATGGAGCATAAAACGAGGGAAAGATACACCTAGCTCGGATATCCTCCTCTAGTATTCTACTTAGTACTACGGAATATTTTCTGAAAAGAACGATGCTAGTCTCTTGTAAGACCCCTTGATTTATAAGTCAATCTGCCATATTAAAAAAGGGATAGTAACATTTGCAACCAAAAAAAAAACAGATAGTAACATGCATCTCTTGATATTAAAAGGATTTCATAATGAAATATTAATTCCCCTATTTATTCAAAGTATTATTATTACAAAGAATGATATACTCCCTCTGTCCCATAATATAGTGTCCGTTTGACCAAAATTACGGTTATTAAGGTAAAGGATAACATAAATCATTGTTTGTACTTTCAAGATAAAGTACATATTTTATTTAAATTTTAATTAAAAACAAACAAAACATCAATTAATGGGTTTGGATTATATTGCTGATGTTGTAAGCCAATAACAAATGAGTAATTAACATGCCAAGTCACTAATCCATACAAAAACTAACTGATCAATATAATGTTTTTATTTCTTGGCAACTTCCAATAGAATTACGGATTAGAAAAACACACAGATTACTCAAATTCACATGTCTAAACTTGTGACTCACACCCACAATATAAATACAGACTTCATTTGTTAATTGTTCAGAAAAATTTCAACAAAACAGAGAGAGAAAAAATCACTAAAAAGGGGGGGGGGGGGGGGTGGGGAAGCAGCCAACTTTTTGAGGAGAGCATCATTGCCTGAGTTTGATGGCTTTAGACTTGAATCTAAATCAGCCATGGTTTCCAGATGAAGAACTTGAAGAGGATCAAAACAACGATTTCTCAAGTGGTGATGAAATAGATGATGATGATGAGCTTGACATACTCTTTAATGGAACCAACAGAAACTTGAATACGGAACAACATACAGCATACCCGTTTGATTTAAATATGGAACCACCAGAAACATACCAACAAGGGACAGAGCAACAGGGGACAGAAACAGAGCAACAACATACACAGGCAGCAAGCAGTTTTGCAGAAACAGGGCTGCATTTACAGCATTCTCAGGCAGCCACTCATCCGGAAAAAGGCAGGGAGGAAGGCGTCCTCATAAGCGCGCCAAGATCAACAGTTATGATAGGCTGCATATCCTCGTTTGGATACTTAACAGGGGACTGGGAAAAGACGGGAAAGTCAAGAAGGGCTGGATAAAGGCTGCAATACAAGAATTCGGACTATCAAGAAGATGTTTAAGCAACTTATGGAACACATCAAAGAAGCAGAAAGAAGCCAACCAGAAATACAATGTAAGTACAAAATTTCACAATTCCGGTAGGAAAAGAATTGAAGTTCCTGTTGAAAGCATCACAAGTATTAACATGGGGGACATAACATGTTTAAGAGATTTAGAAAAAAATGCTCGGAATAGGAAAGAGTACAGTCCATAGAATGGTTAAAAGGGGAATCATTAAGGCTCATACAAATTCATTACATCCGGGTTTGAATGATGAAAACATGATGGGTAGGTTGCAATGGGTTTTGGGCTTGCTAATGGGAAATACACTAGAAAAAAAAAACAAAAATATTTCACAATGTACGACTTTGTGCACTTGGATGAAAAGTGGTTTTACTTAAGCAAGAAATCACAAAGATCCTACCTAGCAAAGGGGGAAAAAGACAAGTATAGATCAGCAAGTTCAAGCAAATTTATTCCAAAAGTCATGTTCACGGGGATTGTTGCAAGGCCAAGATTTAATGAACAAGCTGATTGCACATTTGATGGGAAAATTGGAATCTTCACATTCACTTACCAAGCAGAAGCAAAGAGAAGTTCGAAGAACATATTAAAGGGGACAATGGAGACAAAAATAGTTGAATTTGTCAACCAAAAGGTCACAAGGCCCATGCTAATCAATGAAATCGTACCAACAATCAAGGCAAAATGGCCAAGGGATGGAAGGCACAAAATAATTTTCATTCAACAAGATAATGCAAAGGCACACATAAGCCAAGAGGATCCAGAATGTCAGCAAGTTTATCAACAAGAAGGTTTTACTTTCATTTTACTCAACCAACCACCAAACAGTCCCGATTTAAACATACTAGACCTCAGATTTTTCAAAAGTATACAGTCATTCATGCACAAAAAGATGCCCAAAGATGTTGACAAGATGATGGAAGCTGTGAATGAAGCATTCTATGAACTTGAGCCTATAACACTAAGCCATGTGTGGACTACTCTACAATATGTGATGAATGAGATCTTGAAGGCTAAAGGTTCAAACAACTACGATCTACCACATGTAAACAAGAAAAAGCTAGCTGCCGAGGGAAGATTGGAAGAACAAGTGAGTGCTCTAATGTGGGCATTGATAAAGGCATGGCAGGCATTGTACGGGGAAGAGGAAGATAACACAAACATTGCACCCACATCTAATGCACACACAAACATTGCATCAACATCAAATGCACATGATTAGGTCATGTTGTAATAGACTAAAGTCGTAATGTTGTTGATTTAATTAGATTAAGTTGTAATGAATGGAGTGAATTGAAGTAATATAACGAAGTATTTTGGTTCAAGTTAAAAATTTTCTGAAATCATGAATGAAATTATATTTTGTTTTAGTTCCTTCAGTTGTCCCCAAGCATCATCGAACAAATGCCCTAACCACGAAGCTTTAGCACACAAAAGCCACAATTCAGCCAACGATGGTTGGTTGCTTATGGCCGCATTTCGGTTTGTGGTATTAAAGGAATTTATTCTCAGCAAATGAAGACTCATCATTGGACAAATTAAAGAACAGTTTGAAATAGTTCACCAATAACAGGATCATCACATAAAAACCTCAACTTAGTCAATGGCAGCCGATTACTTATGGCACAATAAAGACATATCATTGATCAAAACAGAGAACAATTTAGGCATGCCAAGGCTTGTGTGATCTCGGATGTCTCCAAGCATCATTGAAAAAATAACCTAACCATAAACCGTTAGCACACAAAAGGCTCAATTCAGCCAACAAGGAACGGTTGCTTAAGGCACAATTCGGTTTATAGTTAAAGGTAATGTGTTCTCAGCAAATAAAGACTCATCATTGATCAATATAGGACATTAAAGAGGACATTATTTTGTAAAACGTCAAAGAATCATCGAGGAATCATCATCATCAAATATTAACAGGGCATCATCTGAAGGAAATAATGCCCTTGGTCCAAGTATGCATTCAATACTAAGTCTAATAAATGCGGTTCAGTATTAATTAATTATGCAAGTTAATAATTCAGTGAGATCAAGTGAACTGTATGCCTAGCTAGAGGTCGCTTTAGTTCAAGTGGAACTTATAATATTAATCCACAGCTTACTCTTGATTGAACCCGTAGGGTCACACAAATAGTACGTGAACGAATCAAGTATTTAAGTGAATTAAATACTCTATTTATGGATATTCGGAATCGACGGATCTCGGTTCCAGTGGGAGCTGAAATCGTCAAAAAGGCAAATTATGAATATTCCGGAAACGATGATATTGCCGGAAACGGAAATATGGATCGTATCGGAAATATAAATATTATCCAAGTCGTAGATGTTGCCGGAAACGGAAACATGGTACGTATCGGAAAATATTATCGGAAATGGAAATATTGCCGAAATCGGAAATATTGTCGGAAACGGAAATATTGCCGGAATCGGAAATATTATCGGAATCGGAAATAAACTCCGAAATCGGAAATATTAAATGTTTGTTCGAAACAGAAATTAATTCCGGAATCGGAAATATTAAATATTGTTCGAATCGGAAATTAGTTCCGGAATCGGAAAATAAATCGGAAAGCGCGACGTACGAGATAAACATCGGACGAGCTTGCTAGACGCAAGGCCCAACACGAAGCTAGGCCCGCGCCTAGCGAAGCCCGCGCAAGGCAAGCAAGAGGAGCAGCAGCCCGCCCCACTAAGGCAGGCCCAGCCAAGCACAAGGCAAGGCCAAGCCCAACCACTGGCGAGACAGCAGGCTGGCCGCGCCTACGCATGGGCCGCGCCTGCGCTGTTGGGCCGCGCGTGCGGACAACGCCCTTGTGGGTTGTTCGTGTGTGTGGTAGATGTTCGTGCAAACTTCGAATCCTTAGTTGCTTAGGATTTGTCCGGTTAGATTATTTTCCTAAAACTACTAGAGTTAGTTGTTTAACTAAACACTAAAAACAAAGGTTTAATTTAAGTCTAATTCTAATTGAATTAGATAAATTGAATCCTAGTAGGTTTCTAGTTCCGATAATCCCACCCTAAAAATAGGTGATGAATAATCACAATTTATGCATCATATTCTCAAGTATTCATATAGTTTTAAGATTAAACTAAGCTTAATAATTTTCCAAGTAATTAAGTACGAATAACATAAAACCTTAGGCTAAATTCTAGTTAATTGAATCTAAGGCGGATCTGAACGTGTTGTGGACTATCTACGGAGGGACGACACTTGGAGTCCTAAACTTGTTCTTGTTCGGTTCGGGAGCAGCTAGGGAAGGCACGCTACACATGTATGTATCCTAAATCATGCTAATTGACTACGTGGCAATTAATTTGGATTCCTGGCTTTATGGTTTTTCCGCATGAAATATATGTTTTATATTTGTCATAACCTAACAGTGGTATCGCGAGCCTCTAATTAATTCCATAATCAATTATAGTTAACATGGTTAAAATTTTATAAATTTGCAATGAATTAAAGGGGTGATTAATTTCGTTGATTGTAATTAATTGCAAATTCGAACGATTATTTAATTATATGTTCGCAGGATTTTCGGCAGTTTAGTCAATAATGGTCGGAATCGTATAATTTTATAGTGAATTTCGCATGTAAACGGCGTTTTAAAATTTTGACTAAAATCATAGATTTGATGCGAGTAAATAGGTCTGGAGGTCCCTTAACTTTGCCAAAAGGAGCAGTTAAGTCCCTCAAGTTTCAAAAGGAGCATTTAGGTCCCTCAAAATGGATGGAATAAGCTATTTTTATTAACACCGTTACATTTTCCGTCAAGTTCAATTAAATAATAATAAAACTGATTTTAAATAAAGGGAAATCAATTTACATGTGTATAAATGATTTAAAATAGCTTCTTTTGATTTTGACTTAGCTTTTTCAAGTTCCTTAGCCTTTTCAATTGCTTTTTCACCCTACACATTTCATCATAACAGAGCAATTTAACCCTATACATCTACAATAAAAATTAACAAAATATATTAAAAGAGATGCTAAAATATTTGATCTTGATTAATTCCGAGAAAGAAAAAACTGAGATCTAATCCCCCCAAACAAATAGATTGATCATTTGGTGGAAGATGGCAGTGTATTCCATTGAACAATGATATAGGGATTACAATATGATCGAGTCCTAATTCATTAATATGACTAGAAGTCTAATATACATCAAATATCCCAAGGCAAAATCCTATGAGATATCTAAGTAGTTAAAAATCAAGTGTCGATGTGATTACAAATAGTTCTTACACTTAACTTATTAAACACAAAATCACAACATATATTAATAAAGGATAATCTAGTTACATGACAATGGTCCTTCCCCACTGTACAAGGCTAGTAAATACCCGTTGCCAACCCAATCCTCAAAAGGGTAATACACTTGAACCATAACATAAGACCAACCGAGTAACGGATACCATTTATGCACAATTTGATCCGACTCACGTTTGTTCGGCCCGGGATACAGACATTCTGGGATACAGACCAACTGCCTCGCGTACCTTCTGTTCATATGCCATCCATTCGTTTCATGTACTGCTTGAAGCCTTGGTTTGATGGCCATCATCTAGAACTCTCGAGGTGAGGCCCCACGAGGTGGATCCCTTCACAACATGCCTTTGTCGAACCCAAGCTTCACTTCATCGAAAAATGATTTCCTCACCATTCGATGATCTGCTTTTCAGGATTCTCCAACATTCACAACCCCTTTGAGAATGACTCAACAAGGGGTCATGGAAGCATGACATTGGAAGGCTACTTAGACAGAGAAACTACGGTCGTGTTTTTTTTATGACTAATTTTTATTTTCTGATATGGGGGGTGATATTTGTATACGAAATCTTCTATGGTTAAGAAGATATTCATTGTGTTGTGATGAATTGAAAGGAAAAAAAACTGGGTTGTTGAGTAGAAGAAGAAATATATATGGAGTATTGAATACAAACCAAGATATAAGAGATGAATATTGTTGTAATGCTTTAAGCCAACCCCCTTGTGTTTATATAGTTAAGGAAGACCAATGGAAGATAAGCTGTTTCTCACATCTCAATGCTCCTCATTAAATACTTAGGAGTAGTTAGTAGACCAAGGAAGACCAAATTAAATATAGTCTTGTTGTAATGCTTTAAGCCAACCCCCCTTGTGTTTATATAGTCAAGGAAGACCAATGGAAGATAAGCTGTTTCTCACATCCCAATGCTCCTCATTAAATACTTAGGAGTAGTTAGTAGACCAAGGAAGACCAAATTAAATATAGTGCGTCTGAAATGCAACTTGTATCTAATACAAATGTTTAAATTTCCAGAACAGTGGATACATACTCCGTATATGTGCCTAGTTTGAACACATACTCCGTATTAAGGTTCATTACCTTACTCGGACGAAGCTCTTTTACGTCCTCTTATCTAACGAGTATGACCATTAATTGAATTTCGTTAAATAATACTCTGATGAGCGAGCTTAGCTTTGAGACGAGATAGAACACAAAATGAGGCTCATTAAACAAATCAGTTTGGACATGATCTGAACACAAACATGCTCGTTCATGTTACAAGCTCGTGAACAAGCTCGTTTATGTTCATTTATTTAATTAATTAGACGGGCTTGAACACATATCTAAACTTGATAAATAAATTAGATTCAGGAGCATGAAATATTGGACATATCGGTAAGTGCAACGTCTAATTGTAAATTGTAACAAAATTCATAATTCACGTTCTACAAAATTTTTAAGTGTTTTATTTGCCATGGAATGTTAAATACTCTGTTTTTTGAGAGCCTCAACGGCTATATTTTTGTAAAAAGCTAACTGAAATGAATTTCCCTTTATTTAATTATTGGTAAATGGTAAATGTAACTGTTTTTTTGTCGTTTAGTGCCTTTTATTTAGTTTCCTTTTAATTTAATTGAATTTTAACGGCCGTTAGTAACAGAAGTCAAAAAGCAGCGGTTTCCATCCATTTTGAGGGACCTAAATGCTCCTTTTGAAACTTGAGGGACCTAACTGCTCCTTTTGGCAAAGTTTAGGGACCTGCAGATCTATTTACTCGATTTGATGCCGAACCCAGTATTACCAAATTCAAACCCTAACTATGAGTTTTCGGAGGGTTTAGTTTTTCGAACGTAAAATTTATAATTTTTATGATGTTAAATTAAATATTTGCGAATCTTGTTTGTAAATCTTGAATCTATGATTGACCTACTATATATGTTTAACAATTTCAATGCCTAAGCTTGTTAATTATACAACCTAATTGTAATTGTAATTAATTTGTTGAAATTCGAATAATTTAGAATTTGATTTGATTTTCATAATTAATTAGCAATTTGATTAGGAACCTATGATTAAAAACCACCATGAAATTTTTTAAAATTAAAAGTTTTAAAATTTTATGACCTAGATTTGAATACATGAAAATAAGTATAATTGGAAATTAATTTGAATAATAAATTTTCGATTTTTCGCCCAAAATTTATGAACTTAATATGATTTATTAATTCGGCGATAAATTTAAATAATAAAAGTTTTAGTTTTTATGAAATCCGTTCACAAATCTTGCACGCACGAAGCAATGGAAGCTAAGTGTTACCCTTAAGGGGTGTTGTATAGTGCGGGCATGCGATGACGAGCAAGAGAGATCGTCGCCCATGTGGTACGATGCAGCGAGCAAAGGCGTGGCACATGCGCGCAAGGCAGCAGCCCTGCCATGCGCTATGTGCTGCGAGTAGTGGGTGGGAGGGGCGAGGAGAGCAAGGCAGCGAGCACAACACGCCGCGCGCGTGGGCAGCGATGGCTGGCTCGGCCAGCAGCGTTGCCTCGACACAGTGCACGAGTGGGCTGCGCGCAAGCGTGGCTTGCTCGTGGCTTGCGATACGATCAGTCGAGTGGCAAGGCATGCCACGAGGCCTCGACGAGGCATGGGTGCGAGCCCATGGCCTTGTCTTGGCCCGATTGGTTCGTTTTAATTTTAATTTTTCGGTTGAAAAACGATTTTAATTAAATTTAAAATTCGTAATTTAATTTTTTCTCGAAATTTAATTTTGAATAATTTAATTATTATAAAATTATTCATACTACTTATTTTACTAAAATTAAAACCTTGATTAAATTTAAATTAATTAATTTAATCAACTGAAAATAAATTAAAGGATTTAAATAATATTTTATATGAGCTTTAAATTTTAATAAAATTTGTAAGTTTCTGGTTTGACTAGGAAATACAATTTTATGTTTAAAATTCGTAAAGCATGTAAATTTCTTGGTGTAATACCCCGGAATATCAAAGCTCGATTAATTAAGTTTAATTATTTTTATTCTCTTAAAATTCGTTTTAAGTTGCAATTTCATATTTAATTAACAAAATTTTTATTTATGACTTTTAATATTATTTCACGATTTATTTTTTCAGATTATAAAAATTTTATCTCATATTTTCGAGAATAATTACGTTTTAAATATTTCGTAACTTATAAAAGATTATAAAATAACGTTTTCGTTCACGACTTATTCGGAAACTAAATTTAATTATTTGCACTTTATAAATATTATTTTCAGAAATTAATTTAGTCAAAATTGTCATTTTAATTTTGGTTATTAGTAATTAAATTCTGAAAATTAGCCCAAAAATTACTAAACTACCCTTATTAGCACCTAAATGAAACAAAGTCAGCTTCTCTTTTCTCTTCTTCTTCCTCACATCACTTTGGCCATGGGAGTCAAAAGCTCCACTTTCTACTTGTCACCACCTCAAGGCAACTCAATCTACTTGTCACCACCATATTGCAATTCAAACCTTACTCATCAAACCTACTTGAATATCTGGAAATCTAGAACTAGAATAGCTCATCTTATTCATCAATTTCCTTGATTCAATCTCTTCCACTTGTCAATGCAATCAAGCTGAGTTGTTGCATCCATGAAGCCCCATGACAACTATAAATAGCTGCTCAATCATCTCAAATGAAACACAACTCAGATATCAATACCAACTTCAATTTCAATTTCAAATTCAATTTCAATTTTAATTTCAATTTTTGGCACTCACCACCACCAACTGTACCCGCCGGAAACTACCACCACCGCAGCCACCCACCACCACCCAGACCGCCCAACACCACCACGACCACCGCACACCCTTCGTCCCTCTCCCTTCCTCCACGCCCAGCCTAGCTCCCCAGCCTCCTCCTTCTTTGCGCCCATCTCCCACTTCTCCACGCGGCCACCACCACCCACCCAGCGTGCCCGGACCACCTCGCCGCCTGCAACCACCATAACTATCGTGCCGCGCCGACCAGACCAAGCCGTCACCTCTTCCTCCTTCTTCCGTTTCCTTCGTCGTTGCTTCTGCTTTGTTGCTCGCCCCTGCTTTGCGTGAGTTCCAGGAACCAAGTTCCTGTTTTGGAACTTTGTTTTATTCTACAATTCAAAATTCGGACTCGGAGCTCAGAAAGAACGAACCAAGGATAAAGCTTAACGTATCACGGAATTGAGGTAACGGCTATGGCTAGTACCCGCAATTCCCTTCTAAATGTGTTTATGAAATCATGACAATGTGATTGAATTTATGATCTGAATGCTTTGACATGTTTTATTGAATTGCGGGAAATGAACTATGTTTTGATTGAATAATTTATTATAATATGATTTGATGGAATTATTCCTTACTTTATGATTGATTGAATTTCTTATAAAAATGATATTACGATTGATTGAATTTCTTATAAAATGCTTATATAAGATACCATGAAAGAAAGGATGTTCGATCGTATGATCCAAAGGAAATATGTTACTTCAACTGAAGTAAAAGGCTAAAATGTAAAATTAAAACATGATAAGTGAAAGTGAAAGACCTAGTCCGTTTGGCAGTATATGTTCACAGGTTACGATTCTCGGTCATGCATGTACCCATGGGGCATCCGCCCATTGAGCCAAGGCTCTCATGTTTTCGGGCCAAGGCCCCATGTTTATGGACAACGGTCCATCGTGGAAGACGTTCCACCATGTCATACTTGCCACGGCTAGCATGTCAACTCTAAAGTTATGAATGAATTAAATAAAGGACTTTATAAAATATTTTACTATATTCTATTCTCCCTGTGTTATTAAATAAAATGAATTGAAATGAATTTACGTTGCTAGAATAGTTTGTTACTGAGTCTTCGGCTCACCGTTTTTGTTTTCTGTTTTAGGTACTGATGGGAACGATGGACACGAGTAGTGGCGAGGAAATTTCAGTTTAATATATTCACCTAGTTTATGTTTAAAGTTTTAATAGCTTAATTAAAGACTTTTAGTAAGTTTTGTACTTTTATTTTGGTAATATAAAAGATTATTATATTAACTTTTGGGATTTAATAGCTTATGATTGATGGTTGCCTTGTAATTTCCAAAAGGAAGTTACGGCAGGTAATGTCCCGACCGAATTAGGTTAATTCCGCTGCTAATTATGCTTCAATAATTGAATTAGAGGTCAGGGCGTTACAGTTTGGTATCAAGAGAAAAGGTTCTGGACCATAAGTGCTAAACCTTACGGGTTTTCGCACGAATAGAATTCATTAGGCTTTGAGTAAAGAGTTTTAAGGAATAAGTTAAAATCTTGCTAAGTTAAAATGAATATGAGTGTGAGTGTAGGAACGGGATCAAAGGGCTTATTTTATATTATTATTTCTCTTCAATCTTATAAGATATGTTATGCAGAATGTCGACCATTGATGCTATCAACGATGTTACCAACGGAGCTCACAGTGAGAACCATGTTCATGATGATAACAATGTTATCCACGAGGAGAATGTCCATGTTGATGGACATGAGGAGAGAATGGAACGGTTGGAAAATGTGAGTGCAATGTTGGCCGAGTTAGTCCATGATTCTCGGAAAAAGAAAGATGTAAGTGGGAACGAGAGCGCAACGATGTTCAAGAACTTTTCATCGCTCAACCCACCATCCTACGATGGCAAGCCTGATCCAGTGGAGTTCGAGGATTGGATAAGTCGCATTGATCAGTTGTTTGAAACCCAACAATGCCCGGAGAAATGGAAAGTTGACTTTGCCGTGTTTTATTTAACGGGCCAAGCAGGATTATGGTGGAAAGTCAACAAGGAACGAAAGAATGTGTCGGGATTTGGTTGGAACCAACTCCAGAAGTTAATGAGAGACAAGTTTTATCCACCATCCTTAGGGAAACAAAAAGAAGATGAATTTCTCCATTTGCAACAAGGAACAATGAGAGTTTTGGAATACGCAAATAAGTTCATGGAGTTGTCAAGGTTTGCACCAGACTTGGTGTCGACAGAACAGTCCAGGATGAACCGTTTCGAGCGAGGTCTTCACCTTAAGTACCAGGATAGGTTGTCCACTCAAAGGTTTACTTCATATCAGGATATGGTTGATATCGCGGTTAATGTAGAGCGAGTGGTATTACTTCGAGAAGCAAAGAATGTTGGGTATAAAAGGAGAAATGATAATCAAAGCCAAGGAGGAGCAAAGAAGCCTAACCAAAGTTATCAGGGAAATCAAAGGAGGAATGATGATAATCAAGGAAATAATAGGGGACAAGGATTTCAAGGAAGGAACAATCGGTTGCAAGGATGTGCCAAATGTGGAAAAAGGAGTCATGTTGAGAGTGAATGTCGTGTGGGCACAAATGCTTGTTACCGATGTGGAAGTCATGATCATTACGTCAGAGATTGCCCAAATCAAGTGACGTCAACCATGAGAGGACCAGTTCCAACTAACAACGACCGTGGTCGGAACAACAACAACAACGCAGGCGGCTCGAACCGCAATCAACCACGACCACCGCCAACTGGAAGAGTGTTTATGATGAGGCAAGATGAAGCAGACGAAGATGATAATGTTATCACTGGTACCTTTTCTATCCATAATTCACCTGCCCATGTTCTTTTTGATTCTGGAGCTTCACATTCCTTTATTTCGCCATTGTTTGCTAAATGTTTAAGTTTGAAACCATGTTGTGACTTTCATGCTATGAGTGTTTCCCTTCCTAGTGGAGAAATAGTGAAATGTAGAACCATGTATAGAGATTGTCCCATTGTAATAGAGAAAGTGGAGTTTCTAGCAGACTTAGTAGCTTTTGACCTCTCTGAATTTGATGTAATCTTGGGAATGAATTGGTTGACTAAGTATGAAGCTAACCTTAATTGTTCGAGGCAAAGCGTGACCCTTAGGACGCCTGATGGGGATAGAATTTCATTTCATAAGTTAGTAAGAAAACCAACGATTCAAATTATCCATGCTTTGAGAGCACGTAAAATGATTGAGAGTGGTTTATCTGGTTATCTGTGTAGTGTTGTTGACCTAAATACCCCTGCATCTTCCATTATTGACATACCTATTGTTTGTGAATACCCAGATGTTTTTCCAGAAGAAATACCTAGTATGCCCCCTGAAGGAAATAATGCCCTTGGTCCAAGTATGCATTCAATGTTAAGTCTAATAAATGCGGTTCAGTATTAATTAACAAGTTAATAATTCACTGAGATCAAGTGAGCTGAATGCCTAGCTAGAGGCCGCTTCAGTTCAAGTGGAATTAATGATATTAATCCACAGCTTACTCTTGACTGAACCCGTAGGGTCACACAAATAGTACGTAAACGGATCAAGTATTTAATGGCATTAAATACTCTATCTATGGATATTCGGAATCGACGGATCTTGGTTTCAGTGGGAGCTGAGATCGTCACAAGCAAGAAATGAATACTCCGGAAACGATGATATTGCCGGAAACAGAAATATGGATCGTATCGGAAATATAAATATTATCCAAGTCGTAGATGTTGCCGGAAACGGAAACATGGTACGTATCGGAAAATATTATCGGAAATGGAAATATTGCCGGAATCGGAAATATTGCCGGAAACGGAAATATTGTCAGAATCGGAAATATTATCAAAATCGGAAAATAATTCCGGAAACGGAAATATTAAATATTTGTTCGAAACGGAAATTAATTCCGGAATCGGAAATATTAAATATTGTTCGTATCGGAAATGAATTCCGGAACCGGGAAATTTAATCGGAAGCGTATCGTACGAAAAAGCATCGGACGAGGCCTGCCGGACGAAGGCCCAGCACGAAGCCAGGCCATCGCCCAGCAAGCAAGGACGCGCGCACGCCCAGCCCAAGGCAGCGCCAGGCCCACCGCAAGGCAGGCCCAGCGCGCCAAGGCAATGCTGCCCAGCGTGGGCTGCGTGGGCCGAGCGCATGCGTGCGGGTGCCCTCGTGGCTCCGTGCGTGTGTGTTTGTGTCCATGCACAATTCCTAAATCTATTAGGATTTGGTGTATGATTAAACTCCTATTTCTATTAGGATTATTTAATTAATTAGAGTCCTTGTAGGATTCTAAGTTTAATTAAATCGTATCCTACTAGGATTCCAATTCCCTTTCCAAACCTCTATAAATAAGGGCCTAGGGTCATAATTTTTACGTACGATTGAAGTATTCAAAGGGTAAGTTTTTGAAAGAAAATTCAGCCACTCTCTTACACTAATAGCCAAAAATTCCTAAGCACTTTAAGGGCGATTCTAGTTGGTCAATCTTGAGGCGGATCCGGACGTACTGTGGACTATCTATGGAGGGACGACACTTGGAGTCCTAAAGACTTGTTCTTGTTCGGTTCGGGCGCAGCTAGGGAAGGCACGCTACAAAGTGTATGCATCTATACTATGCTAAATGATTATGTGTAAATAATATGCTTTCCTGGCTTTATGGTTTTTCCGCATGATTTATGTATTGTCATATGCATCATAACCTAACACCCCCACCAAGAGAATTAGATTTCAGCATTGAATTGATTCCAGGATCCACCCCTATTTCTAAGGCACCATATAGAATGGCACCAGCTGAGTTACAAGAATTAAAGAAACAATTAGATGAGTTACTTGAAAAAGGATATATCCGACCTAGTGTTTCACCTTGGGGAGCCCCTGTCTTGTTTGTGAAGAAAAAGGACGGGACTTTGAGGTTATGCATAGACTATAGAGAGTTAAACAAGATCACTATTAAGAATAAGTATCCTTTACCCCGTATTGATGATTTGTTTGACCAATTTCGAGGTGCAAAAGTATTTTCAAAGATTGATTTGAGGTCTGGATACCATCAACTTCGAATGAAACCTGAGGATATTCCAAAGACAGCCTTTAGAACTAGATATGGTCACTATGAGTTCGTTGTAATGCCTTTTGGGTTAACCAATGCACCAGCCGTATTTATGGATTTGATGAACCACATTTTCAAACCATACCTTGATAAGTTTGTAGTTGTTTTCATTGATGATATTTTGGTATATTCTAAGAGTAATGAGGAACACAAGGAGCATCTTAGAAAAGTGTTAGATATGTTGATTGAAAACCAGTTATATGCTAAGTTGTCGAAATGTGAATTCTGGCTTAAGGAAATATCAATTTTAGATCATATTATCTCTGAGAAAGGTGTATCTGTTGATCCTGAGAAAATAAAAGCAATTGTGGAATGGCCTAGACTAACTAATGTATCTGAAGTACGGAGTTTTATGGGTTTAGCTGGATATTATCGAAGATTCTGAAGGAAATAGTGCCCTTGGTCCAAGTATGCAGTCTAATAAATGCGGTTCAGTATTAATTAACAAGTTAATAATTCAGTGAGATCAAGTGAGCTGAATGCCTAGCTAGAGGCCGCTTCAGTTCAAGTGGAATTAATGATATTAATCCACAGCTTACTCTTGACTGAACCCGTAGGGTCACACAAATAGTACGTAAACGGATCAAGTATTTAATGGCATTAAATACTCCATCTATGGATATTCGGAATCGACGGATCTTGGTTTCAGTGGGAGCTGAGATCGTCACAAGGCAAGAAATGAATACTCCGGAAACGATGATATTGCCGGAAACGGAAATATGGATCGTATCGGAAATATAAATATTATCCAAGTCGTAGATGTTGCCGGAAACGGAAACATGGTACGTATCGGAAAATATTATCGGAAATGGAAATATTGCCGGAATCGGAAATATTGCCGGAAACGGAAATATTGTCAGAATCGGAAATATTATCGGAATCGGAAAATAATTCCGGAAACGGAAATATTAAATATTTGTTCGAAACGGAAATTAATTCCGGAATCGGAAATATTAAATATTGTTCGTATCGGAAATGAATTCCGGAACCGGGAAATTTAATCGGAAGCGTATCGTACGAAAAAGCATCGGACGAGGCCCGCCGGACGAAGGCCCAGCACGAAGCCAGGCCATCGCCCAGCAAGCAAGGACGCGCGCACGCCCAGCCCAAGGCAGCGCCAGGCCCACCGCAAGGCAGGCCCAGCGCGCCAAGGCAATGCTGCCCAGCGTGGGCTGCGTGGGCCGAGCGCATGCGTGCGGGTGCCCTCGTGGCTCCGTGCGTGTGTGTTTGTGTCCATGCACAATTCCTAAATCTATTTGGATTTGGTGTATGATTAAACTCCTATTTCTATTAGGATTATTTAATTAATTAGAGTCCTTGTAGGATTCTAAGTTTAATTAAATCGTATCCTACTAGGATTCCAATTCCCTTTCCAAACCTCTATAAATAAGGGCCTAGGGTCATAATTTATACGTACTATTGAAGTATTCAAAGGGTAAGTTTTTGAAAGAAAATTCAGCCACTCTCTTACACTAATAGCCAAAAATTCCTAAGCACTTTAAGGGCGATTCTAGTTGGTCAATCTTGAGGCGGATCCGGACGTACTGTGGACTATCTATGGAGGGACGACACTTGGAGTCCTAAAGACTTGTTCTTGTTCGGTTCGGGCGCAGCTAGGGAAGGCACGCTACAAAGTGTATGCATCTATACTATGCTAAATGATTATGTGTAAATAATATGCTTTCCTGGCTTTATGGTTTTTCCGCATGATTTATGTATTGTCATATGCATCATAACCTAACACCCCCACCAAGAGAATTAGATTTCAGCATTGAATTGATTCCAGGATCCACCCCTATTTCTAAGGCACCATATAGAATGGCACCAGCTGAGTTACAAGAATTAAAGAAACAATTAGATGAGTTACTTGAAAAAGGATATATCCGACCTAGTGTTTCACCTTGGGGAGCCCCTGTCTTGTTTGTGAAGAAAAAGGACGGGACTTTGAGGTTATGCATAGACTATAGAGAGTTAAACAAGATCACTATTAAGAATAAGTATCCTTTACCCCGTATTGATGATTTGTTTGACCAATTTCGAGGTGCAAAAGTATTTTCAAAGATTGATTTGAGGTCTGGATACCATCAACTTCGAATGAAACCTGAGGATATTCCAAAGACAGCCTTTAGAACTAGATATGGTCACTATGAGTTCGTTGTAATGCCTTTTGGGTTAACCAATGCACCAGCCGTATTTATGGATTTGATGAACCACATTTTCAAACCATACCTTGATAAGTTTGTAGTTGTTTTCATTGATGATATTTTGGTATATTCTAAGAGTAATGAGGAACACGAGGAGCATCTTAGAAAAGTGTTAGATATGTTGATTGAAAACCAGTTATATGCTAAGTTGTCGAAATGTGAATTCTGGCTTAAGGAAATATCAATTTTAGATCATATTATCTCTGAGAAAGGTGTATCTGTTGATCCTGAGAAAATAAAAGCAATTGCGGAATGGCCTAGACTAACTAATGTATCTGAAGTACGGAGTTTTATGGGTTTAGCTGGATATTATCGAAGATTCTGAAGGAAATAGTGCCCTTGGTCCAAGTATGCAGTCTAATAAATGCGGTTCAGTATTAATTAACAAGTTAATAATTCAGTGAGATCAAGTGAGCTGAATGCCTAGCTAGAGGCCGCTTCAGTTCAAGTGGAATTAATGATATTAATCCACAGCTTACTCTTGACTAAACCCGTAGGGTCACACAAATAGTACGTAAACGGATCAAGTATTTAATGGCATTAAATACTCCATCTATGGATATTCGGAATCGACGGATCTTGGTTTCAGTGGGAGCTGAGATCGTCACAAGGCAAGAAATGAATACTCCGGAAACGATGATATTGCCGGAAACGGAAATATGGATCGTATCGGAAATATAAATATTATCCAAGTCGTAGATGTTGCCGGAAACGGAAACATGGTACGTATCGGAAAATATTATCGGAAATGGAAATATTGCCGGAATCGGAAATATTGCCGGAAACGGAAATATTGTCAGAATCGGAAATATTATCGGAATCGGAAAATAATTCCGGAAACGGAAATATTAAATATTTGTTCGAAACGGAAATTAATTCCGGAATCGGAAATATTAAATATTGTTCGTATCGGAAATGAATTCCGGAATCGGGAAATTAATCGGAAGCGTATCGTACGAATTAACATCGGACGAGGCCTGCCAGACGAAGGCCCAGCACGAAGCCGGGCCATCGCCCAGCAAGCCAACGCGCCACAACGCACCAGCCAAGGCTGCGCCAGGCCCACCGCAAGGCAGGCCCAGCGCGCGCCAAGGCTGCTGCAGCGTGTGGGCCTCGTGGCAATGGGCTGCGAGCTCGCGGGCTGCGCGCGCGCATGGCGCCCCTCGTGGGCTGCTGTGCGTGCGTGTGTGTGTTTGTGTGCTATACGAATCCTAAAGCTATCAGGTTTCGACATATGATTAAATTCCTAAACCTAAAAGGATGAATTAATTAAATAAGAATTCTATTAGGATTCTAGTTTAATTAATCCTAATAGGATTCCAGTTCCTTTTCCATACCTCTATAAATAGGTGCCTAGGGTCATAATTTATAGATACAATTCAAGTATTCAAAGTGATTTTTGAGAGCAAAAATTCAGTCATACAATTGCCTATAATAGCCGAAAATTCTAAGTACCTTAAGGGCGATCCTAGTTGGTCAAGCTTAAGGCGGATCCGGACGTGCTGTGGACTATCTACGGAGGGACGACATTTGGAGTCCTAAAGACTTGTTCTTGTTCGGTTCGGGCGCAGCTAGGGAAGGCACGCAACAAAGTGTATGCATCTAAACTATGCTAAATGATTATGTGTAAATAATATGCTTTCCTGGATTTATGGTTTTTTCCGCATGATTTATGTTTTGTCATATGAATCATAACCTAACAGTGGTATCACGAGCCTCTTATTATTTTCATAATCTAAATTGCATGAACATGGTTAAATATTACAAATTTGCAAGAATTAAAAGGGGTGATTAATTTTCGTAATTGTTAATTAATTGCAAATTGCGTTTATTTAATTATACGTACACAGTTTTTCGGCAGTTTCTTCGTTACTCATCCAAATCGAGTGATTTTTGTGTCAATTCCGCATGTAAAAGGCATTCTAAAATTTTGACAAAAAGTAGTATTTTTCGGCCGAACCCAGAATTCTCAAATTCGAAGCCTAACTATGGCTTTTCGGAGGTTTTAGTTTTTCGAATGCAAAATTTCGTAAATTTAAGATGTTAAATTAAATATTTGCGATTCTTGTTGATAAATCTTGAATTTTTGATTGACCTACTGTA
The DNA here is from genome assembly GCF_020520425.1 of Spinacia oleracea. NCBI lineage: Eukaryota > Viridiplantae > Streptophyta > Magnoliopsida > Caryophyllales > Amaranthaceae > Spinacia > Spinacia oleracea. Next base: position 12,915,893 of record NC_079488.1, on the reverse strand, counting down.
TATGTTTAACAAGTTTGAATGCCTAGCCTTGTTAATTATGCAATCTAATTTGTAATTATGATTAATTTGTTGAAAATTGGAATAATTTAGAATTAATTTAATTTTCATAATTAGTTATAATTTAATTAGATACCTATGATTAAAAACCACCATAAAAATTGTAAATTTATGTTAAATTTTAAATTTTTATGACCTAGACTTGAATCCATGTTAATCGGAAATCAATTAAATAATAAATTTTCGATTTTTCGCCCTAAAATTATGAAATTAATATTATTTATTAATTTGTCATTAATTTTGAATATAAAATTTTAATTTTTATGCGACTCGCTCATATAACTTGCACGCACAAAGCAATGGACGCTACGTGTTACCCTTAAGGGGTGTTGTATAGTACGGGCATGCGACGACGAGCAAGGGAGCTCGTCGCCCATGCGGTACGAATGCAGCGAGCAAGGGCATGGTGCACGAGCAGAAGGCAGCAGCCCTGCCTTGTGTCGTGGGCTGTGAGCAATGGGCGTGTGGGCAGGGGCGAAAGCAAAGCACATCAGTCGCGTGTGGGCAGCAAGCGTGCTGTGCCACAGCGCGCACTGCCTCGCGCAAGCATGCGGAGCCTCGCGCGCAGCGAGCGCAAGCTCGCGTGCCACGAGCGCTACGCACAGCGTCGATGCCTCGCGCGCAGCGAACGCCAGCTCGCATACTGCTGCCTCGTGCGATGAGCGCAAGCTCGCGTGCGGGAAAGGCAGGCGCGCAGCGAGCGATGGCTCGCATGCATCGAGCGATGGCGCGCGCAGCGAGTGATGGCTCGCATGCATCGAGCGCTGGCGCGCGCAGCGAGCACCAGCTCGCGTGATGCCTTGCGATGGTGAGCAGCAGCGATGCGACGCAGCACATGGGCTGCGCGCACATGGCCAACGATGACTGTGTGCGTGTGGCCAATGGGCGTGCGTTGCGTGGGATTGTTGCGTTGCGATTAGATCGTTTTGAAATTTTAATTTGAAATTTTCAGTTTACGTAATTTTAATTAATTTTAAAATTAATAATTTAAATTATTTTCTTGGATTTTAATTTTGAATATTGTAATTATAATAAATTTTATTTATTCTAATTATTTTACTAAAATTAAAATCATGAATTTATTTAAATACGACTGAAATTAAATTAAACTTTTTGGATTCAATTATAAATTTATATGAGCTTTAAATTTTAATTAAATTTGTATGTTTCCGGTTAGACTAGAAATACATTTTTATGTTTAAAATTAGTAACGCATATGAATTTATTGGTTTAAGTGGGAGCCCTTTTTAGTCATATACTCTTGATTAGGTCTACAAATCCTTAAGGTCAAAACAACTTGATTAGAATTAATAAGGACTGAATAATTTGTAGATTATTGGTGCCCTTGATTAATTGTTGCAAATGTTTATGTATGCATAATGTGTTTTACTAACCAGCTATGTGGGCCATTCATGATAATGAATGGGTGAATGGTATATATTGTATATGTACTGTTTTGCAGGTCATGAAGTGACTAGTATGGCCCAAATAGGATAGAAAATATGGTCTGCGTACCATTAATTTGAATGTAATTGGTCTAAAGTACCAAAGTTGTTTTTCAATTCAAATATGGTCTGCGTACCATCAAATAGTTGTAATTAGTTTTAATTATAGCTTATCCTATTTGAAGAAAATGGTGCCTCCCACGGAGATTTTCAAGACGGACTTTGAAGTTAAAGCTTCAAGATGAAGTCGGACCATACTAGATCACATTTATCTTATGCATGTTTTAAGTTATTTATTGCTTTTAAATATGTCTTAAAATGCATGAGATCAAAAGCTTGATTATGTTGCATGATTAAGGATTTTAGTTCACTTAAAATCTAACCAACATAGTAAGAGCCTTAAGTTCCAAACTTAAAAATTGAGTTAAAAGGTGCCATGCCAAAATATACACTTGCTTGGATATCCTTTACATCAATCTAGTAATAGTTTTCGCTCAGCGAGGTGTTACTTATTGGTCCTAAAGGGGCAAGGTACACAAATAATTGTGAGTACATGTTAGTTTTGGTGAAACTCAACGATATAAGTAAGGAGTCCTTTTATGTCGTGGCAAAATCGATAGGTTTACCTAATAAGTTCTTAGACGTACCTATCAACCAAGAATAGTTTCTAGACTATTAGCAAAAGGCTTTTGCTTACCTAAGATGTTTTAGGACTAAGTCGACAAACTGTGCTTAGTTCTTCAATGATTTTAGGATCTTGGAATCATTTTATTCACACCTGCCGGAACACATAACTTGAATAAAATGCTTAATGAACATTGAATTATGCATGTATGCTAGAATTTAAGTTTATTAAGAGAAACTGTGAATGGTTATTTATTTGTTTATTCTTTTCAATTGTAGTTTTAAATATGGCAAACAACAATTCATTCAACATTCGATCAATTCTCGAAAAGGAGAAGTTGAACGGGAAAAACTTCCTTGACTGGCAAAGGAACTTGCAAATAGTTCTTATGCAGGAAGAAAAGGAGTATGTCCTAGAAGAGGCGATGCCCGAAGCCGCAGGCGACGGGGTCACTCAGGCAGCCCTCAATCGTTGGATTGATGCCAACAAGGATGTGAAATGTCTAATGCTCGCCACCATGAGTGCAGATCTGCAGAAAACGTTCATCAACTCAGATGCTTTCACAATCATCAGTGAGTTGAAGAACATGTTCCAAGATCTGGCTCGAGTCGAAAGATTCGAGACTCATAGGCAAATTCTTGAGACCAAGCTTAAGAAAGGCGAGCCCGTAAGTCCACATGTTCTCAAAATGATTGGACTCATTGAGAATATGAGTCGGCTGGATCAGCAATTTTCTTAGGAAATGGCTATAGACACCATCCTCCATTCTCTTCATAGCGGGTATGATCAGTTCAAACTGAACTACAGTATGAATAGTCTGGACAAAACGTTCACTGAGCTTCACGGTATGCTGAAGACCACTGAAAAGACGCTCAAAAGTGATAAGCAGGATGTGCTTATGGTGCGTGGGGGCAAGTTCAAGAAATCTGGAAAGAAGAGGAATGCTAAGAAAGGTGGCAACAAGGCCAGCCCAACTAAGCAAACTGGCGCCAAATCTGTAAAGAGGAAGGTCAGTCAACCCACTTCTGAATCCGAATGCTTCTACTGCAAGAAGAAGGGGCATTGGAAGAGAGATTGCTTGAAGCTAAAGGAAGATCAGAAGAACGGAACAGTCGTTCCATCTTCAGGTATTTTCGTTATAGACTGTATACTTGCTAATTCAACTTCTTGGATATTAGATACAGGTTGTGGCTCACACTTATGTTCCAATCCACAGGGACTAAGAAGAAGTAGAAAGTTAAGCAAGGGTGAAGTCGACCTACGAGTGGGAAATGGAGCACGGATTGCTGCATTAGCTGTAGGAACTTATTATTTGTCGTTGCCCTCCGGGCTAGTTTTGGAACTGGAAGAGTGTTTCCATGTTCCAAGTCTTACTAAAAACATCATTTCAGTTTCTTGCTTAGATGCTAAGGGATTTTTCTTTTTAATAAAAGACAATAGTTGTTCGTTTTATTTTAAAGAGATGTTTTATGGATCTGCTAGATTAGTCAATGGACTTTATTTATTAGATCACGACAAACAAGTATATAACATAAATACCAAAAAGGCCAAAAAGGATGATTCAGATCTCACCTATCTGTGGCATTGTCGATTAGGCCATATAAACTTGAAACGCTTAGAAAGACTTCAAAAGGAAGGAATTCTAGAACCATTTGACTTAGAGGATTATGGTAAATGCGAATCATGTTTACTTGGCAAAATGACAAAGCAACCTTTCTCTAAAGTTGGAGAAAGAGCAAATGAACTATTGGGTTTAATCCATACAGATGTATGTGGACCAATGAGTACAAATGCTAGAGGTGGTTTCAGCTACTTTATCACTTTCACTGATGACTTCAGTAGATATGGTTATGTCTACCTAATGAAGCATAAGTCTGAATCCTTTGACAAATTCAAGGAATTTCAGAGTGAAGTAGAGAATCAATTAGGCAAGAAGATTAAGGCACTGCGGTCTGACAGAGGCGGTGAATATCTGAGCTATGAATTTGATGACCATCTGAAAGAATGTGGAATTCTATCAGAATTGACTCCTCCTGGAACACCACAATGGAACGGTGTGTCGGAACGGAGGAACAGAACCTTGCTAGACATGGTCAGGTCAATGATGGGTCAGGCCAAACTTCCATTAGAATTTTGGGGACATGCACTAAATCCAGCTGCACTCACTATAAATAGAGCTCCGTCTAAAGCTGTCGAAAAGACTCCATATGAATTATGGTTTGGAAAGCCTCCAAATGTGTCTTTTCTTAAGATTTGGGGATGTGAAGTATACGTCAAACGATTAATTTCAGACAAACTTCATCCAAAATCTGACAAATGTATCCTTGTGGGCTATCCAAAGGAATCAAAGGGGTATTACTTCTACAATACATCTGAGAACAAGGTGTTTGTTGCTCGAGATGGTGTCTTTTTGGAGAAAGATCACATTTCCAAAATGACAAGTGGGAGAAAAGTAGACCTCGAAGAAATTCGAGTCGAACAACAAACTCTAGAGAATGCTCAAGATGACATTCAGGATGAAACTCAGAGATCTTTAGAAGAATCTGGTGAGAATCATGGTCAATCTAGAAATGTTACCCCGCGTAGATCGCAAAGATATAGATCTCAACCGGAAAGGTACTTAGGTATTTTGACGAACGAGAGCTATGACGTTCTATTACTTGAAAGTGATGAACCTGCGACTTACAAACAAGCTATGACGATCCCTAGCTCCAAGCAATGGAAAGAAGCCATGCAATCTGAATTAGACTCCATGTCTGAAAACCAAGTATGGGATTTGGTCGATTTGCCAGATGGCTACCAAGCCATTGGAAGCAAATGGGTTTTCAAACTGAAAAAGGACAAGGATGGGAAACTTGAAGTTTTCAAAGCTAGATTGGTTGCAAAAGGTTACAGGCAAGTCCACGGTGTGGATTACGATGAAACCTTTTCACCGGTTGCAATGCTAAAGTCTATTCGGATAATGTTAGCAATCGCTGCATATTACGATTACGAAATATGGCAGATGGATGTCAAAACTGCTTTCTTAAACGGCGTTTTAACAGAAACTGTGTTTATGACACAGCCTGAAGGTTTTGAGGATCCAAAGAATGCTAAAAAGGTATGCAAGCTAAAGAAGTCAATCTACGGATTGAAGCAGGCATCCAGGAGCTGGAATATACGTTTTGATGAAGCAGTCAGTGACTTTGGTCTCATCAAGAACGCAGACGAATCTTGTGTATACAAGAAGGTCAGTGGGAGCAAAATTGCTTTCCTAGTATTATATGTCGACGACATATTACTTATCGGAAATGACATTCCTATGTTGAACTCTGTCAAGATTTGGCTTGGGAAATGTTTTTCGATGAAAGATATAGGAGAAGCACAGTACATATTGGGCATCAAGATTTACAGAGATAGATCTAAAAGGATGATTGGACTTAGTCAAAGCACTTATATCAATAAAGTGCTTGATAGGTTCAAGATGGCAGACTCCAAGCGAGGCTACCTACCCATGTCTCATGGAATAACTCTAAGCAAGACTCAGTGCTCAAAAACACTTGATGAGCGTAGACGAATGAATGGGATTCCATATGCATCATTGATTGGTTCAATAATGTATGCTATGATATGTACACGCCCGGATGTTGCGTACGCACTCAGTGCTACGAGCAGATACCAGTCAGACCCAGGAGAGGCGCATTGGACTGCTGCCAAGAATATTCTGAAGTACCTGAAAAGGCACAAAGATGACTTCCTGGTCTATGGTGGAGATGATGAATGAATTGTTAAAGGCTATACAGACGCAAGTTTCCAAACCGACAAAGATGATTTTAGATCACAGTCTGGGTTTGTCTTCTGCCTCAACGGAGGTGCAGTAAGCTGGAAAAGTGCTAAGCAAAGCACCATTGCGGATTCTACAACTGAAGCGGAGTACATTGCTGCACATGAAGCAGCAAAGGAAGCTATATGGCTAAGGAAGTTCATAGGTGAACTTGGTGTAGTCCCCTCCATTAAAGGACCAATAGCCCTGTATTGTGATAATAACGGAGCTATTGCACAGGCAAAGGAGCCTAGACACCACCAGAGAGTCAAGCATGTACTTCGTAGATTTCACCTTCTACGAGAGTTCGTTGAAAGAAAAGAAGTCGAGACAAACAAGATTGGAACTGATGACAACATATCAGATCCATTGACTAAACCTCTGCCGCAGGCGAAGCACAACTCGCACACTGCAGCTATGGGAATCAAGCATATTGGAGAATGGCTTTGATATCCCTGTTTAATGTTTTAAAGTTTTAGAGTTTAAATCTTTGTAAAACATTATTGGTTAATCATTCACAATAAATGAAAAGAATTCATTTTTCCATTTAATTTGTGGTTTATTAAATGATGAGTCCCTTCAATTTGACGATATATTCAAGATAGACTGTCAGGACCAGTCCTGTGACTAAGAAATGTCTATCAAGTGAACTTGAATATCAAAGGTTGAAAATGGTCCCTAGTCGGAGTTTTCTATAAAATTGGACGCATAGAAAAACGTTAGACGATTAGAATGCAATATGACTAGTAGTTCTGTTTCTTGAACTATGTGGACATGGCAATGTCATAATCATTTGCATAGATACTTACTTTGGGAAGACTAGTATCGGACAAGACCTATGAAACTTTACTGTAAGAGATGAAAATCTGTCATAAGTAAATTTCATTAAAATTATTAGACACTAAATCCTCAATACCTGAGTGATTTGAGATTACTTGTTTGAGAACTGGTTGCTTTGACGTTGACCAACCGTCGCACCGTAAAAGGAGGCTATAAAGGCAACGCTCAGGTAATCACCTATCAAACGAAGTCTAATCTCAAGATCGCAAGATTGGGATTGTCCTCCCATAAATCGGGATGAGATGCTTAAAAGTTGTACAAGGCCACTCGGAGAGCTAGAAACTGTGAAATGCATGGCCGTGCTCGGATGAATCATAGGCTATGATTATCTGTTTATTTGATCAGTTGAACTCTGAAACCGAGGAACACCTCTGGACATAATAAGGATGACAACTCTTACCTTATGTTCAAGAGCAAGCATCGAGCGACAAAGGAATTAGGAAATGCACACTTGTCCCTAAGGACAAGTGGGAGACTGAAGGAAATAGTGCCCTTGGTCCAAGTATGCAGTCTAATAAATGCGGTTCAGTATTAATTAACAAGTTAATAATTCAGTGAGATCAAGTGAGCTGAATGCCTAGCTAGAGGCCGCTTCAGTTCAAGTGGAATTAATGATATTAATCCACAGCTTACTCTTGACTGAACCCGTAGGGTCACACAAATAGTACGTAAACGGATCAAGTATTTAATGGCATTAAATACTCCATCTATGGATATTCGGAATCGACGGATCTTGGTTTCAGTGGGAGCTGAGATCGTCACAAGGCAAGAAATGAATACTCCGGAAACGATGATATTGCCGGAAACGGAAATATGGATCGTATCGGAAATATAAATATTATCCAAGTCGTAGATGTTGCCGGAAACGGAAACATGGTACGTATCGGAAAATATTATCAGAAATGGAAATATTGCCGGAATCGGAAATATTGCCGGAAACGGAAATATTGTCAGAATCGGAAATATTATCGGAATCGGAAAATAATTCCGGAAACGGAAATATTAAATATTTGTTCGAAACGGAAATCAATTCCGGAATCGGAAATATTAAATATTGTTCGTATCGAAAATGAATTCCGGAATCGGGAAATTAATCGGAAGCGTATCGTACGAATTAGCATCGGACGAGGCCTGCCAGACGAAGGCCCAGCACAAAGCCGGGCCATCGCCCAGCAAGCCAGCGCGCCACAATGCACCAGCCAAGGCTGCGCCAGGCCCACAGCAAGGCAGGCCCAGCGCGCGCCAAGGCTGCTGCAGCGTGTGGGCCTCGTGGCAATGGGCTGCGAGCTCGCGGGCTGCGCGCGCGCGCATGGCGCCCCTCGTGGGCTGCTGTGCGTGCGTGTGTGTGTTTGTGTGCTATACGAATCCTAAAGCTATCAGGTTTCGACATATGATTAAATTCCTAAACCTAAAAGGATGAATTAATTAAATAAGAATTCTATTAGGATTCTAGTTTAATTAATCCTAATAGGATTCCAGTTCCTTTTCCATACCTCTATAAATAGGTGCCTAGGGTCATAATTTATAGATACAATTCAAGTATTCAAAGTGATTTTTGAGAGCAAAAATCCAGTCATACAATTGCCTATAATAGCCGAAAATTCTAAGTACCTTAAGGGCGATCCTAGTTGGTCAAGCTTAAGGCGGATCCGGACGTGCTGTGGACTATCTACGGAGGGACGACATTTGGAGTCCTAAAGACTTGTTCTTGTTCGGTTCGGGCGCAGCTAGGGAAGGCACGCAACAAAGTGTATGCATCTAAACTATGCTTAATGATTATGTGTAAATAATATGCTTTCCTGGATTTATGGTTTTTTCCGCATGATTTATGTTTTGTCATATGAATCATAACCTAACAGATTCGTTCAAGACTTTTCTAAGGTTGCCTTACCCATAACCCGATTAGTTAGGAAGAATACCAAATTTGTGTGGAATGATGATTGTGAATGTGCATTTCAAGAACTTAAGAAACGTCTCACCACTGCCCCTATTCTTACCCTTCCATCTGGAACTGAGGGATTTGTGATTTATAGTGATGCTTCTAAGAATGGGTTAGGATGTGTCTTAATGCAAAATGGAAAAGTTATAGCTTATGCTTCACGTCAACTCAAGGTTCATGAACAAAACTACCCTACCCATGACCTCGAACTTGCAGCTGTTGTTTTCGTTCTCAAAATTTGGAGACATTATTTGTATGGAGCGTCGTGTCAAATTTTCACTGACCATAAAAGTCTTAAGTATATTTTCACCCAGAAAGAACTCAACATGAGACAACGTAGGTGGTTAGAACTTCTTAAAGATTATGACCTTGATATTCAATACCATCCCGGAAAGGCTAACGTTGTTGCCGATGCATTAAGTCGGAAATCTCACCTAAGCTCAATCCTAACTTTTTCTCGAGCCAACCAAGATGATCTGCAAAAGATGGAAATTGAGTTTATCAAGAAAGGAAGTGCTTGTTTGTATGTGTTGGTAATGAAGCCAACTTTGATTGATGAGATTAAGGAAGCGCAATGTAAAGACTCACAATTAGAAATAATAAGGAGTGGAGTGGAAAATGGAAAGTCACTCGGCTTTGTCATTCAAGAAGATGGTACGTTAAGGTTTCAGGGAAGATTATGTGTGCCTAATGATGAGATGTTGAAAAAGAGAATTTTAGAAGAAGCTCATAGTTCACCATATTCGATTCACCCTGGAGGAAATAAGATGTATAAGGATTTGAGGCAAGTGTATTGGTGGAGCAATATGAAGCAAGAAGTAGCAGATTATGTGGCTAAATGTTTGACATGTCAGAGAATCAAGATCGAGCATCAAAGACCAGCAGGTTTGTTACAACCTCTGGATGTGCCAGAATGGAAATGGGATTCCGTGTCGATGGATTTTATCTTAGGCTTACCAAAGTCAACCAAGGGAATGAATTCTATTTGGGTTATTGTCGATCAATTGACAAAGTCAACACATTTCTTAGCAATAAAGAACAATTCGAGTTTAGATCAACTTGCTGAACTATATGTGAATACTATTGTGCGATTGCATGGAGTGCCTAGTTCGATTATTTCTGATCGTGATACGAGATATCAATCCACCTATTGGAAAGAATTGCAGAAAGCTCCTGGAACAAAACTTAACTTCAGTACTTGTAGACACCTACTTTTGTCCCCATTCCCGAAAGGGAAGGTTCGATGATGAAAACGTAAATCTCCACTTGACAACGCATCTCCTATAAAATAACGAATCTCATTACCCCTTTTCATTTCACCCGAAACCTGCTATTTATAGAAACATGCTATTTATGGAAACCTGCTAAAAACAGTAACTTCCGTAATGGGTAGTTGTTAAAAGTGGCAAGTCATAAAAGATAGAAACCTGTCAGAATTAGGTGTTGCACTCCAACATAAATCCTAAATGAGATAGAAATTGCGAGAGAATCCTATTCCTAATATGATTCGAAAGTAAGAGTTACGTATTAATTAAAATCCTAACGAGCCTAGAGTTCGTAACGGGCCCAGACGCATTCCGTCATGAAATTGATACGCACTAAAAGACTCGATTAAGTCTCAAACACTACGAATTTCAGGAATCCGAATCTGACTAAGAAAACAGCCCAAACATCAATTTCAACGCCCAGCCCTGGGCGCTGAAATTGCATGGGTCCTATTTTCAACGCCCAGAGCTGGGCGCCGAAATCTTTGACGCCCAGAGCTGGGCGCTGAAAATACCTTGGACGTGTTTTTTCCTAATTCCTCGAGGATTAGAGTTCTACAATTCTATCTTTCCACGAACTCTTTCCTATAAATAGACCCTTAAGTTCGACGTGAAAACAACACAACACAACACACAATTCATATTCTGAGTATTGACTCCAACCCTTAGCCTAAGCCTCACGCTGCGAAATTGTTCACGCGTTCTGTCGCAATCGATCCATAAATCGAACAGAACGTATCCTGTCCCATAATTTGAGATTCGTTAAATAAAAAGGAGAAATAGCAAAGTCAAAGTGGTTAGTTTTCTGAGAACCGTGACGCACCTCTCAAGGGTGCGTCGTAATGTGTCCCTTTTCGATGATTTAATTGCTTTCCTCGCCCTTTTTATGAACTGTTAAACTAACTCAATCTGATTGTTCTATCACGCCTAACAAATATAATATTTTTGGGAAATTGGATTATCACGCTAGGTCCCTTAATGCTATTTAAATCAGATAATCGCGATCGATCTAGTATTATATGTTGCATATTGCTAAAATCAACTCAGATTAGTTTAATAGTTAACGCATGTCCCTTCAATTATTTATGCTGAGCTAGTAAGGATATCCTGCCTCTGAAGTTATCGACGAGCGAAGTACTCCTCTCGGTATTTACAGTCCCCCGAACCCTCAATCTCTACCTTGCGGGTGTATGTTGAGAGATCCCCACACCAGGGATCACAAGGGAACCTACGGCCGTCGTGGTCAAACATAATTGCACTCCCTTTATGTCACGATAACCGGGTTTTCTCAGTTTTTCTCATTGTTGTTAAAAACTGAATGGCGACTCCTATATTACTAGTCAATTGGGTGTAAACTCACAGGAAATCCAATTATACTTGATTGAATAAAAAAGAATCGTCACACCCACGAGGGACGAGGTCACGCATTAGCCTCGTGCTTTTTTGACCCCCTCACAGTGGCGACTCCACTGGGGATAGTGAAGGAAATACTCGTGCTTGTAGGTAATCAAAATAGCCGAAGGGTGAAACGATCCTACCCCGCGTTTGTTTCCCCATCAAGTTGGGACGACCTGAAAATCAGCATATTAATGTGAACGGACAGAACCGCATAACGAATCTTGGCTCCCTTGGTGTTTCATCTCGGGAGTTGGGACTAAGGATACCCATCGCCAACCGGGGGATGCATACGCTTCGAATGTTGTCCACTCGGCACTTTCGCTAGTAGTACACCCGTCCCAAACCCAATCGCTCGCTCATTAGGTCCCTCTCGCCTGCATGCCCCCTTGGCTTGCACTTGCGGGTTGGCCTTCTTGGGCGAAATTCGTCTGTTGAAGACACTACCTCGACCGGGGCATGTGTTGGATCTGCGATAGAAGCGGTACCAAGCCAGGCGCAAAAACTACCCATAGAAGCCTATCATAAACTACGTGACATATTATTATTGCTTCATGATGTGATGTTAGTAATGTGTAGCGAAATATGTGATTGTGTGACAAACAATGTTAGCAAACCAACGACCTAAAAAAATTGCCCAAACATTCATAAACCAATTTGCCAAAGAGTTATCTGAAATACGTGTTCCGCAAGCCCGAACGATCGCCACAAAAATAAGCGACGCTCGGGATGGCCTGTAACGAATCCCACAAACGCTGCACAACGCGTAAAGGACGTTATTAGGCAAGCACGCAAAATCGAAGTCGCATAAACAAAAGTAGACGCAAACAGAAAACGAGAACCAGCCAGGGACGCATTTTCAACGCCCCAGGCTGGGCGCCGAAATTTCTCACGCCCTACCCTGGGCGCTGAAGTTGCTGCCTGGCCTTTTGGTCAGGCACAACAGCCTCGGTGCCCATGCGTGAAGAAAATACGTAGCAAAAAAAAACTTTTCGAAAAAAATTGCTGCGAGGGCGTATGAAAAGGCACTCGATTCTAAAAGCGACTTAAAAAATAAATAAAATAAATAACTCTTTGTGTCGTTGTTAGGCCTCCTACGACGACGATGTTCGGCACCAAAACCGAACATGCTGATTAAACCTTGAATGTCATATGGGGAAAGAATTCGAAAAATAATAAAGTTTTCAAGGAAAAATAATGTTTGAATAAAAAAAAGTATATCCGAGTCTAGACTAGGCTATGCCAAAGTACAATCTAAATCCTAAGTCTTAGTTGTCTTATCCATAGAATCGGTCCTAATACTTGGTGTTGTTCTGCAAGCTAAAAGGTTAAACCATATTCAGTCTCCCTTCATAACATTTAAATCAATGAGCACCCATATGTAATTGTCATCTCTTGCTAGGAATCCACGGCATCAATACTCTCTCTCACCAATAAAAAGAATATATTATAGTATCTGCAAAATGGAAACGGTCACATTCTGGAAATCATTCCCCCATAGTCGCACAACCCCCAAAGTGAACCTAATACCATTGGCAAAGAAAAAATTAATGGCCCCAAGGCTTATAATTACATTGGGTCACGACTATCATAGTCCTCTCGAGTCCACTCGCTCCTTGAAATACTACTAAGTACGGACTAAAAGATTTTCCATGAATGCAACATGACCAACCATGAAAATACCCAAATCGGCATACCATAAGGCTACCATTGGGGTAAAGCAATACACACTACGAGAGAAGCCGCACTAATGATTCTAGTCTTGCAAAAATAAAAATTCGATCTCCCCAATTAACTACCTTGCCAACATTAAGCAAAATGGCGCATGACAAATGAACACCCAAGGGTTAAAATCTAAAGTATCAACCAACGAAAGTGATGGTCCAATTAGCCTAAGTCTGAGAGTCGCTTGGTCAAGTATTATAGGCTTACGCCATGTCATTATTTTGAGTCTAGGCCACCTCCTTGTACTCATACACGGGTTATAATCAGAAAGATTAATGAAAGCTTGAGTCTAAATCACAACTTCCAGTTAAATCCCGGAAACCGGAATCTGAAAAGAAGCAAAAAATTATCTTCGATGTAATTCTTTCGTTAAATTTCAATAAGGTAAAAATAACATTTTGAATCTACGCTATTTGCACATTTTAAGAAACGACTAAATACGCTTGCAAAGTAAGACAATTTATAGGTCCACCCTAGGCCAACAAAAATTAAAGGTCCACCCTAGGCCTACTAAAATTAAAGGTCCACTATAGGCCTACCAAACGAGGCTCATTCAGTCTCGCCTCGTGACTCAAAGACCACAACCATCTACCTTTTAGCCCAAATAAAAAATTTTATGTTAAGGGGGGAAATCCCGAGCAAAAAAGAAAAAATAGAAAGAGAAAAGGGAGAGCGAAAAGAGCAAGCCATGAAATACTTAGCCCGTACCTCCCAAAGTGCGAAATTTACACAAGTAAAACGAAGGAAGAGAATTGAGTCAACCAATCCAAATCATAAAGTTCTACGATGTCTACCCTTTCCAATCCTTATGTTCTTAGATGCCTTCGCTCTGGGGTCCCTGTTCAGCTCATTTAACCCATCCATGCTCTCATTGCCATAAACCAAGAAACCATTACCTCGACTCTTGTTCCTGAACTTGTTGTCAACCGCAAACCACGCACGGCCATTGATACGTGCGTCATACCCATTATTACCAAAGCCCAAACCTGTTCTTACACCACCATTAGCATAATGACCATATAACTTGTGTGGATACATCCTGTTGATATACCCTTGAGCCGTCCTCATGCTACTCATTGGCCTTGATTGATGTAAACTCGTGACACTAGCTTGAGGCTGCAAATTGTGAGCCCTAGCAGATATAATCCTCATGCTTGACCAATACCTATAACACTTATCCCAACTCATTCAACCCATCTTTGAAGCTGTCTTGAGTCACGAATAAAAAAGAAGACCAATGAAAAGTACAAAAAAATAATAAATAATAAAAAGCAAAATTTGCAAAGCGCCTTTAAAAATTCGTCTAAAAATAAAAAGAAGCATTTAGCGCACCAAAAAGATCCGCCCAGAAATAATTTTTAGCGCCCACAGCTGGGCGCTGAAATCTTTAGCGCCCCAGCCTGGGCGCTGAATCTCTCTGCTTGCCAATTTTTGTCCAGAAGTGCTCGTCATTTTATCCGCACATGCACGGAAAAATAACGAACACTTGGAGGGGTACAACACGTATTCAGATATACGTACCAAAAAATATATGTACTCAAAAAAAAATTATGTACTCAAAAAATATAAAACAAATTTTTGACTTACGGCAAAGCGGCAGATTAAAATAATAATAAACTTCACTTATTCTACCGTTTCAAATAATATGTTTCCACCTCAGAACATACTTGTTTAAAATCGGCATTCTATGAAACCATTTTCTAGGCTAAGAACTACGCAAGACCTGATTCCAAATTAAATCTATTTAAGGCGAATACGTAGGCAATCCATGATTCGGTCCAACCAATATTAAAGCCTATAGAAAAACAAGAATAAAAATAGAAGTCCCTTATTGAAATTTAATTACTTGCAATCCAAGTCGAAAGAAAAATTTAAGTCAAAGAAAGAATCCAAGTCGTCAAGATGCCAAAATGAGCACACATCGAAAAATAATAAAGGGCACGTACCCTTGCCAGAAGGAGCACTCACACTCCTAGGCACTTAGCCAAGACTCAAAAAGATCGCTTTGCCTCAATTGAATGGGGGCTAGCACAAGCGTCCATGACCTTTAAAGTACTCGACTTGACCCTCCCTAAAGCGAACTAACTCACTTAAAGACTTTCTTTCACCACTAGACGTAGTCGTTCGCTTAAAGACCTTCTTTCACCACTAGACACAGTCATGATCGCCAACAAGTAGTAAAGGCAGTAAGCTTGCAATAAAGAGGATTGTTCTACGGCATCGCCCCATCGTTCATTCGAACTCAGGGCACCCGTTCATGGTAATTCGAATGCTTGCGAATCCCCTTTGAAAAAAAAAACAGACATTGTCAATAGGACTTGGCACTTAACCAAGGCTCACCCTACTCAGACATATGACACGGGCATCTAAAATCGAAATCTGAAACATCATTAATGGGAAGACATAACAACAACTGGGGGCTAAAAAATTGAAATGAAAGAGCTAGGGAAAGAACTAAGTATACCTTGAACTTTTGTGCAGACATACACCAAGTAAATCTAAGTCAATTTGAAAACGGTTTATATTCCCGCAATTCTGGAGAATATGGCCCTAAAAGCCTAAAGCATGTGCCGCACGGGCACAAGTAAAATCTTGGCGCCTGCACCCTGGCTTCCAGCAAATCCTTAGACAGCATTCCAAAAATCGTAACAGTATTTGGATTCACTCATATAATCCTGTACGAACCCTTCTATAAGTCAACTTACTTAGGACACCTCGGATTGTACACAGTAGGATTCAGATTTTAAATAATTTTCAAATAATTTTCAAAGACTTTTTCGAACATAATAAAGTGTAATTGGTTTAATCTAAGTATGCGTTTATCTCGATGTTGCAAGTGAGTCAAAAAGATTTCTAAATATGATTATGGGTAAAGAAAGGCACCTAGCTTTTGGCCAAGGCATACTACGACATGTGACTACCTTGACCATGGCAATGTCGCACAATACGACATTTACAAGAGAAGTAGCAAAATCACTACTCGAACGTACCTCGCACTAAAACGAGTCTGGTTCAAACTATTCGTGATCCATGTCACCATGAATGCATAAAAACGTATGCCAAGCATTATAGCACCAAGCCAATCCCGTAGCTACAATTGGGGGCTTGAGAAAAACACTCTAAAAATGCTCGAAGTGACGATTTTATCGCAAATTCTCGACGCTAATGCTATACATACGTCATAGGGGCACAATCCTAAGGTTTGATCATGTAAAACGAACCTTAGAATGGCTACAACCCCTCCCAAATTCTAAGCACTACTTAGAATATGTAAAGTCACCCCACTATCAAGGGTAACTGAAAATCGCGAGTCACCAAAACTCCGACCAAACCACTGCACATAACGCTCGCCCTATAAAGCGCCCGTTACACAGTCTACATCGTTCCAAAGCAAAAGCGAAAGAAAAAAATAAAAAATAAAAAAAAACTGTCAAAATTCTGCCCAGAAATAATTTTCAACGCCCAGAGCTGGGCGCCAATATCTTTAACGCCCCAGCCTGGGCGCTGAATCATTCTGCTTGTCAAATTTTGCCCTGATATAAAAATAAGAAAGAAACACCTATGAATCATCGCATCGAACGAAGTAATAAAGCCGTGCAAACCCACGCAGAAGGTGCTACACTTGTTCGAGCACCTGAACCAGGCGTGATGAAGTACTCCAATGCAAAAAATAAATCCCAACCCCTGGAGGAATGTTCTAAGACACGTTGTTAGGCCACACAAGCCTACGTCGCAGCATAAGTTCAACCATCCCACGGTACAAGTCTAAAAAAGGAGAGTAAGCCATATTGCACTAATGTAGGCACGACCAAGAACATGTGTAAAAGAGGCAAAGACTACTTATCGCCCAAATTCAAAATGCAAGCCACACGACTTCTACATTAAGGATTAAAGGTAGCAAAATATTACCTACCACAAAAGTGATAGCCCGCACCTACACGAGCGGAACCCCAGGGCATCTTTCTCGAAAGAACCTACAAAAATCGTAGGCCAAAAGGAAGCATCCCAACATGCATGCTTGGGGGCTCCAAGCTACGAAACCACCATAGCAAAATAAAAAACAAATAAAAAAATTCTCGAAGCAAATGTTTGAACAATCGAAAGGGTACGATGTTTGAGCCCACTTCATGAATGGGCCTGAACCCTATCAAGCTCCTAAGCAAACTATTCAAAATCAGTCATTGCTCAAAAAATGATTCAAACAAACTGATTAATGGACCGCACACAACGGCCATTCTATGAACACTCGTTTGCACATACATATCATCATTCACGAACGCATTCAAAAGAAAAAAAATATATATACAAGAGCGATCAAAGTCTTACGCCTCAAGGTATGTTCCTCGGGCCAAATAGACTCGCCCAACGATTGCAATAACTGTACGCCTTAAGAGCAACAGTTCCTTAAAATAATCGCCCCAAAACGACAAGCACCATAGTCCACCAATCGGCTACGACTTCTCAAGAAAATCATCACGTTCTAAAAAAAAAAAGGAAGAAAAAAACAAAAGAGAAGAGAATACATAGAACTTCCAAGTGAAATAAACGAATGAACAAGAGGCCAACTGTGTCATCAAAAGACCAGCCTAAACAACATTTTTAACGCCCCACCTGGGCGTGAATTATTTCAACGCCTAGGCCTGGGCGCCGAAAATGAACCCAGGCTCAAAAAAGGCCCTAACTTCTACTGGGCCCTGCCATATTTATTCGACTTGAAAATTGCCGATTCCTTTACTGAAAGTCGCACCTCACGGCTTTGTTAAGAGTAGCACACCACTACAAAGATCGCTCGCACTTACGAGCACAATCCCAAACGCGATCAAGGACATTACAGAATGCGTATCCCCAAGGAACCTCTTTGACAAGAAATGACCGTCAAGCACGAATGCTTGGGGGCTCGAAAGAAAATATATAACAATATTCCCAGACTACGCTGTACGAAGTCCCGTGTTTGGATGTCTCAAAAAAATAAAACCGGTTTACGACCTCAAGACAAAGGTGTAGACACCTACTTTTGTCCCCATTCCCGCAAGGGAAAGGTTCGATGATGAAAGCATAAAAACTCCACTTGACAACGCATCTCCTATAAAATAAACGAATCTCGATTCCCCATTTCATTTCACCTGAAACCTGCTATTTATGGAAACCTGCTAAAAATAGTAACTGCCGTAAAAGGTAGCGTCTAAAAGTGGCAAATCATAAAAGACAGAAACCTGTCAGAATTAGGCGTTGCACTCCAACATAAATCCTAAATGAGATAGAAAACCGCGAGAATCCTATTCCTAATAGGATTCGGAAATAGGAATCACGTATCAATTAAAATCCTAATGAACCTAGAGTTCGTAACGGGCCCAGACGCATTCCGTCATAAAATTGATACGCACTAAAAGACTCGAATTAATCTCAAACTCTACGGATTTTAGGAATCCGAATCTGACTAAACAAAACTGCCCAGACCCTATTTTCAACGCCTGGCTCTGGGCGCAGAAATCTTCGGCGCCCAGGCCTGGGCGCTGAAAATACCTGGGTACGTCTCTTTTCCTAATTCTTTGTGGATTAGAACTCTTCAATTCTATCTTTCCACGCACTCTTCCCTATAAATAGGCCCCTAGTTTCGACGTGAAAGGACACACAACAACACATAATTATATTCTGAGTATTGACTCCAACCCTTAGCCTAAGCCTCTCGCTGCGAAACTGTTCACGCGTTCTGTCGCAATCGATCCATAAATCGAACAGAACGTATCCTGTCCCATAATTGAGATTCGTTAAATAAAAAGGAGAAATAGCAAAGTCAAAGTGGTTAGTTTTCAGAGAACCGTGACGCACCTCTCAAGGGTGCGTCGTAATGTGTCCCTTTTCGATCATTTAACTGCTTTCCTCGCCCTTTTTATGAACTGTTAAACTAACCTAATTTGAATGTTCTATCACGCCTAACAAATATAATATTTTGGGAAATCGGATTATCATGCTAGGTCCCTTAATGCTATTTAAATCAGATAATCACGATCGAATTAGTATTATATGTTGCATATTGCTAAAATCAACTCAGATTAGTTTAATAGTTAACGCATGTCCCTTTAATTATTTATGCTGAGCTAGTAAGGATATCCTTCCTCTGGAGTTATCGACGAGCGAATTACTCCTCTCGGTAGTTACAGTCCCCCGAACCCTCAATCTCTACCTGGCGGGTGTATATTAAGAGATCCCCACACCAGGGATCACAAGGGAACCTACGGCCGTCGTGGTCAAACATAATTGCACTCCCTTTATGTCACGATAACCAGATTTTGTCAGTTTTTCTCATTGTCGTTAAAAACTGAATGGCGACTCCTATATATTACTAGTCAATTGGGTGTATACTCACAGGAAATCCAATTACACTTGATTGAATAAAAAGAATCGTCACACCCACGAGGGACAAGGTCATGCATTAGCCTCGTGCTTTTTCGACCCCCTCACAGTGGCGACTCCACTGGGGATAGTGAAGGAAATACTCGTGCTTGTAGGTAATCAAAATAGCCGAAGGGTGAAACGATCCTACCCTGCGTTTATTTCCCCATCAAGTTGGGACGACCTGAAAATCAGCATATTAATGTGAACGGGCAGAACATCATAACGAATCTCGGCTCCCTCGGGAGTTGGGACTAAGGATACCTTTTTTCGCCAATAGGGGGGTGCATACGCCGCGCATGTTTCCCACTCGGTACTTGTGCAGGTAGTACACCTATCCCGAACCCAATCGCTCGCCCATTAGGTCCCTCTCGCCTGCATGCCCCCTTGGCTTGCACTTGCGGGTTGGCCTCTTGAGCGAAATTCGTCTGTTGAAGACACTACCTCGACCGGGGCATGTGTTGGATCTACGATAGAAGCGGTACCAAGCCAGGCGCAGATAAACTACCCATAGAAGCCTATCATAAACTACATGGCGTATTTAATTTTCAAATCCATGTTTGTAATGTAGTTATGTGTAGCGAAATATGCTATTGTGTGTGACAAACTATCCTAGAAAACCAACGACCTTAAAAACTACCCAAACATTCATAGACTAATTGGCCAAAGATTTATACCGAAACACGTGTTCCGCAAACCCGAGTGATCGCCACAAAATAAGCGACGCTCGGGATGGCCTGTAACGAATCCCACAAAACGCTGTTACGCGTAAAGGACGTTATTAGGCAAGCACGCAAGTCGAAGTCGCATAAACAGAAGACAGAAAACGAGAACCAGCTAGAGACGCATTTTCAACGCCCCTGGCTGGGCGCCAGAATTTCTCACGCCCCTAGCTGGGCGCTGAAGTTGCTGCTTGGCCGTCTGGTCAGGCGCAGCAGCTTCGGTGCCCGCACGAAAGGAAAATACGTAGCAAAAAATATTCATAAAAAAGAATTGCTACGAGGGCGTAAGAAAAGCACTCGATTTCAAAAGCGACTCGCGAAAAATTAATAACTCCTTGTGCCGTTGTTAGGCCTCCTACGACGGCAATGCTCGGCACCAAAATCGAACATGCTAACAAATATGAATGTCACACGGGCAGGTGTTTCGAAAATCCAAGGAATGACCAAAATAAAAAAAAAACCAAAAAGTGTACCGACAGAAGAAAGAGCAATAAAAACCAATTTAGAGAGTCGAAGTCTAGACTAAGTAATGCTTGAAACTTTGGGAACCTAAACTTTAGCTTATCTTATGCCTAGGACTGGTCCTGCCACTTGGTGCCGATCAGGGAATCAACGGCTAGTGCGTCTCGAAGATACATCGCCAACACCAGGTTTAGTAACTCCAAGCTCTGTCCGTCGTCCCTCATTTCAAGGATCTCCGCTTCCCCAACCTCGATTCGCACCTCCAAACATGTCCATCGAAGATTTACGAGACCAGATGGTTCAAATGACCCAGCTTATGGGCCAACTGAAAATGGAAAACGAAGCCTTAGCGGCTGCGCAGGCCAAAAACGACCTCGAAAACGAGAAGAGGATTGAAAAAATGGTCCCACAGCAAACCATGGGGAGCAAATACTTCTCCCTCGAGCCTGAACCTTTTCCTGGCAAATTACCAGAAAAGTTCAGTTCATCTGACTTACCAAAGTTCAAGGCCACGGACAACCCCCGTGATCATCTACTGAGCTTTGTGAATGCCATGAACTTGAAAGGCGTGGACAAATCCATGTACTTACCTGCCTTTCCTTTGTCCTTGGAACCTGTGCCGCTCAAATGGTACTATCACCAGGACCCTAAACTCTTCCCCACTTGGGAAGACTTTGTCAATGTCTTCGTCAAGCAATACTCGTCGAACATGGATTTCCAAGTCACCATGCGCGAGCTGGAAGTTCTCTTCCAAAAGAAAAATGAGGGTTTCACAACCTACTTTGCTAGATGGAGGGACCAGGCGGCCCAGCTAATCAATAGGCCTCCCGAAACAGAATTGGTCCAAAAATTCATTGACAACCTGGACCCGGCTTACAGACAACACCTAGGTACCTGGGAGTCGACACTTTCAAAAGAGTTTATGATGTGGGAATAAAAATCGAGGACGACCTCGCCAAAACCATACAGAGCAAACCCACATATAAGACCAACACCTATAATCGGGGTAACACATCCCAAGCCCAAGATGTCCATGCTGTAGAAGAGGCTCCCGCCCGAAGATACCCTGTAAGATGGGTTCGAGACCGGAAGTTTGCCCCACTCGGGTCAACTTTGGTACAAGCCTTTGAAAGACTAACCAATCAAGGAAAGTTGAGACCTATAGGCCCCACCCGTGACCCTCCTGTCAAAAAAAAATATTGGGTCGAAGGTACTTACTGCAAATTCCATCAGGGAAAGGGGCATGACACTGAAAACTGCTGGACTCTAAAACATACAATCAAGGACATGATAGAGGATGAAGTAATACCTCTCCCCAACGTTGGCAAACCCAACAACAACAAGAGCCCACTCGGCTCTTGTCACATCTCTCTCGACCAACCAGAGAATTTCGACCCCACGGTGTATATTACACCTCAAGGTGCACCACTCGCTGTGGTCCCTATGGATCGAATCGAGAGGGAAGTGTGCGGTGTGTGGAATGATGATGCTGAAGATATTTACCTATCTCAAGTCTCGGGCCAGGACCTCTTCACTGAAACTTGGCCCGGGTATGCTCTCATTGATACCACCTATCAGGAGCCCGAGGTCGACAACCTCACCCAATCCGGAAGGATATACCAACCGGATATTCACCCGCCTCCTTTGGACGACATCCCGGTTAGGCAAACTCCTGAGAACGGGCGGCACGCCACCGTCGCGGAAGTCATTGAAAATCCTCTCCTGAAACAACTAAAAAGAACCAAGGCTGAGATTACCATCTGGGATCTTATGTGTACTTCAAAGGAACATCGCGAAAAACTTATTCGCTCACTTGACCTCATCTCAGTACCCACAGATATCACACCTGACTCATTGGTTAGCCATGTCACGAGAGATGCCGGAGAAAAGGCCATAGTATTTGCTGATAAAGACTTACCCAAAGAGGGGGGTGCTCACAATAAAGCCCTTTACCTAGTGGTTGGATGCAAAGGACAAAACATCCCCCTAGCGCTCGTAGATAATGGTTTGGAGGTTAATGTCTGCCCACTGCGAACCGCCCATTGCTTGGGGCTAGGAAACGATGATTTCCAAACCTCCACGCAAGGGGTACGAGCTTATGATAACTCCCGAAGGCCTGTATTGGGAAAAATCAACCTTACCATACAAACCGGGCCTGTGGAACGCACCACGGAGTTTTAAATTATCGACATCAGGCCCACTTTCAACCTCCTCTTGGGGCGACCTTGGCTCCATGACTTAGGAGGTGTGGCTTCTACCTTGCACCAAATGGTTAAACTTAACCATAACGGGGTAATACTAGAAATCCGCGCCCCACCTCTCGACGTCCGTTGTACTATGGTTGGAACGACTGAAACTGCAGACGACCTTTATGGGTTTCAAATGGAAGAAACAATCCAGTTCATCGAAGATTATGATCCAGCATTCCTAGACCCGCATGCATCCCGAGTCATCCCTAGAATGCTGTTAGCTCAAGGCTATTTTCCAGGAACCCCACTGGGCATAAGGAAGAAGGAATGCACATTCCATCCTTTTCCCAACAAATCTACTCCCTTTGGCTTAGGTTATGAACCAACGGAGGAATATATTGCTGACCGCCTATCTAGGCTACGCCTTAACAAAACAAAATAAACCACCCTCCTTCCCCCATATCAAAGGACCCTTAACGGGATGTTCATTCGGGAAGGAAAAGAACACCCATGCTGTGATTTCCCTGAACCCTTCGTTCAGGATGGCTTGCTAAAACCCGGATTTGAAATTTTCCATGACTACCACACCTTGGATGAGGCACCCCACCTCACCAAGACTAAAACAGCCGAAATATTGGACAACCAGGCTCTGTGGACATTGTTTAACGAATCGAGGCCTATGGAGGACGAGACTGTGATGACTACCCTAGCTTTACAAGATGAAGGTTTCGATCCAACCCGGTTAATCTCTCCTGCATCAACACTAGAAGAGGTCGAGAACGGATGGGTGAAGACATATCAGTGGGTCAACACAAAAGGAATGGAATTCAAGATGAGTACCGGTGAAGGACCGAAGTTTTATGAGACTAAACCCCAGGCTTGAGCCACATAGAGCACCATTAGTAAAAAGCGCCTAGTAGTTGTTTAGATTGATAGAAAAAATAATAGAGACTTTAGATAGTCCTAAGGCCCTTTAGAATATAGGTCAGTTTTATTTCAGTGTGTTTTCCTTACTTTCCGAATCAATAAAGGCGTAATATTTCTCCTGAAAATTTTATTCTAACACTAAATAAACACCAAATGTACTTGCAAAATAAAAATAATAATAAAGAAGCGGCCCACTATAGGCCCAACAAACAAAGCCCACTCGGTTTTGAAATAGTGCCATGAGAATCAATTCCCGAAACCCACAAAACAAACCACACTATCCCATGAATATCCCCAAAACCTAAAAAGCCAACCAGTGTCAGAACCAATCCATGCAACCTAAAATCAAAGCAAATCAAAATTTAAAACAATGCAAATGTTACCAAAAAAACAGATTCATAAAACATAGATTCCATCATACCCTTCACTACCAACCAACCTTCAAAGCCTACACAAAGATCTTCATGAATTCCGCACCCTAACTCCATTTTCAAAACTGTTTTGAGTCACCAATAGAAAAAATTAATCTGGACAAAAATGCGTTTCACGCTAGCAGTCAAAAAAGCCTCCAAAATAACCTCAAAATTAACTTTAAATACGAAGCAAAATATCAAGGCACAAATAGAAATAAACGCAAGAACATGTGAAGCAAAAACGTCAAAATTGACCGCCCAAGTTATTTTCAGCGCCCAGGGCACTCCATAAAAGATAGAAACCTGTCAGAATTAGGCGTTGCACTCCAACATAAATCCTAAATGAGATAGAAAACCGCGAGAATCCTATTCCTAATAGGATTCGGAAATAGGAGTCACATATCAATTAAAATCCTAATGAACCTAGAGTTCGTAACGGGCCCAGACGCATTCCGTCATAAAATTGATACGCACTAAAAGACTCGAATTAATCTCAAACCCTACGGATTTTAGGAATCCGAATCTGACTAAACAAAACTGCCCAGACCCTATTTTCAACGCCTGGCTCTGGGCGCCGAAATCTTCGGCGCCCAGGCCTGGGCGCTGAAAATACCTGGGTACGTCTCTTTTCCTAATTCTTTGTGGATTAGAAATCTGCAATTCTATCTTTCCACGAACTCTTCCCTATAAATAGGCCCCTAGTTTCGACGTGAAAGGACACACAACAACACATAATTATATTCTGAGTATTGACTCCAACCCTTAGCCTAAGCCTCTCGCTGCGAAACTGTTCACGCGTTCTGCCGCAATCGATCCATAAATCGAACAGAACGTATCCTGTCCTATAATTGAGATTCGTTAAATAAAAAGGAGAAATAGCAAAGTCAAAGTGGTTAGTTTTTTGAGAACCGTGACGCACCTCTCAAGGGTGCGTCGTAATGTGTCCCTTTTCGATGATTTAACTGCTTTCCTCGCCCTTTTTATGAACTGTTAAACTAACCTAATTTGAATGTTCTATCACGCCTAACAAATATAATATTTTGGGAAATCGGATTATCATGCTAGGTCCCTTAATGCTATTTAAATCAGATAATCACGATCGAATTAGTATTATATGTTGCATATTGCTAAAATCAACTCAGATTAGTTTAATAGTTAACGCATGTCCCTTCAATTATTTATGTTGAGCTAGTAAGGATATCCTGCCTCTGGAGTTATCGACGAGCGAATTACTCCTCTCGGTAGTTACAGTCCCCCGAACCCTCAATCTCTACCTGGCGGGTGTATATTGAGAGATCCCCACACCAGGGATCACAAGGGAACCTACGACCGTCGTGGTCAAACATAATTGCACTCCCTTTATGTCACGATAACCGGGTTTTGTCAGTTTTTCTCATTGTCGTTAAAAACTGAATGGCGACTCCTATATTACTAGTCAATTGGGTGTAAACTCACAGGAAATCCAATTACACTTGATTGAATAAAAAGAATCGTCACACCCACGAGGGACAAGGTCATGCATTAGCCTCGTGCTTTTTCGACCCCCTCACAAAAGGTCGCCGTTGATATTTATACATAGTCCCCTAATCAAGGACCCAGGTAGTGGCAAAATTGAGCCGAAAAGACTAGCTCAGAACCATGAAAGATGATGACCACGAGACAATGGTCCGTCTAAGCACGTTGTCAACCCACATTCAGGTTACATCTAAATCCGAGCATCCCTCGAAAGAATTCGCTCCTGCAAGAATGAATAAAAAAGAAATTCTCAAGCGAAATCACAAGAAAAAAATGAAATAGGGAATTGTCCACCTCAATCAGGCAAGACAGCGGCACGCGAGTCCCAAATCGAAAAAACGAATTCAGGTTCGCTTACCTCCAGCGAGCGGGGCGTCCACCCTTAGCGGACAGGGCTCGCCCACCTTCAGCGGGCGGGGTCTGCATCACTAGCCGCGCAGATCCTCAATTTTCGAAAAATAGAATCTTCAAAAAACAAAATGAAACAGGCTCGCCATCTTCAGCCGGCGGGGTCTACGGTGCAAACCACGTAGGTCCTTATTTAAAAAAAAAAATGAACATAAAACAAATTTCAAAATAGATTCGTCCACTTCTATCGGACGGGGTGTCCACCCTTAGCGGACAGGTTCACCATCTTTAGCCGGCGGGGTCTACGTCACTAACCGCGTAGGTCCTTATCTTCAAATTTCAAAAACAGATTCGTCCACTTCTATCGGACGGGGTGTCCACCCTTAGCGGACAGGCTCGCCATCTTTAGCCGGCGGGGTCTGCGTCACTAACCGCGCAGGTCCTTAGTCGCTGCAGCGATAACCTTTATCGGCTTTCCCTTTTTCCAAAAATGAAAGGATCGGTTTTCCCTTTTTCCAAAAATTAAAGGATTGGTTTTCCGTTTTTCCAAAAAAGAACGATGTGATTGGTTCCCTTTTTTCCAAAAATTAAAGGATTGGTTTTCCGTTTTTCCAAAAAAGAACGATGTGCTGGATTTTCCTTCGTTTTACGTCCCATAAAAACAAGTGGGTTTTCTCGTTTAGCTAGCCCTGAAAATGAGAATCTTTAAAAACATTTTTACCTCGTGGTTGGGCTTGGCCAGGCCCAATTACACTTTATAGCTTTGATTTCGAAAACATCTGTAGCTACTCCCAATGACAAAGTGAGGGAGTTTCTACACTTCTTTAGATCCTTCCAATGACAAAGTGAGGAAGTTTCTATACTATCCGTTGACAAATTCCAATGACACGTGAGGGATATGTCGACACTCCAAGTGATGACCCTTAAGTCAAATGTTATCACTCAGGGGCTCGTGAGACCCTCGCAAAAACAGGTCACCATGGCTTGTGTGGCGCACTCCGTCTAGTACTTTGACCATCGTCTTATTCCAAGACTCAGTCAAAGTGGGGGCTAACTGTAGACACCTACTTTTGTCCCTATTCCCGAAAGGGAAGGTTCGATGATGAAAACGTAAATTTCCACTTGACAACGCATCTCCTATAAAATAACGAATCTCATTACCCCTTTTCATTTCACCCGAAACCTGCTATTTATAGAAACCTGCCATTTATGGAAACCTGCTAAAAACAGTAACTGCCGTAATGGGTAGTTGTTAAAAGTGGCAAGTCATAAAAGATAGAAACATGTCAGAATTAGGTGTTGCACTCCAACATAAATCCTAAATGAGATAGAAATTGCGAGAGAATCCTATTCCTAATATGATTCGAAAGTAAGAGTTACGTATTAATTAAAATCCTAACGAGCCTAGAGTTCGTAACGGGCCCAGACGCATTCCGTCATGAAATTGATACGCACTAAAAGACTCGATTAAGTCTCAAACACTACGGATTTCAGGAATCCGAATCTGACTAAGAAAATAGCCCAAACATCAATTTCAATGCCCAGCCCTGGGCGCTGAAATTGCATGGGTCCTATTTTCAACGCCCAGAGCTGGGCGCCGAAATCTTTGACGCCCAGAGCTGGGCACTGAAAATACCTGGGACGTGTTTTTTCCTAATTCCTCGAAGGATTAGAGTTCTACAATTCTATCTTTCCACGAACTCTTTCCTATAAATAGACCCTTAAGTTCGACGTGAAAACAACACAACACAACACACAATTCATATTCTGAGTATTGACTCCAACCCTTAGCCTAAGCCTCACGCTGCGAAATTGTTCACGCGTTCTGTCGCAATCGATCCATAAATCGAACAGAACGTATCCTGTCCCATAATTTGAGATTCGTTAAATAAAAAGGAGAAATAGCAAAGTCAAAGTGGTTAGTTTTCTGAGAACCGTGACGCACCTCTCAAGGGTGCGTCGTAATGTGTCCCTTTTCCATGATTTAATTGCTTTCCTCGCCCTTTTTATGAACTGTTAAACTAACTCAATCTGATTGTTCTATCACGCCTAACAAATATAATATTTTTGGGAAATTGGATTATCATGCTAGGTCCCTTAATGCTATTTAAATCAGATAATCGCGATCGATCTAGTATTATATGTTGCATATTGCTAAAATCAACTCAGATTAGTTTAATAGTTAACGCATGTCCCTTCAATTATTTATGCTGAGCTAGTAAGGATATTCTGCCTCTGGAGTTATCGACGAGCGAAGTACTCCTCTCGGTAGTTACAGTCCCCCGAACCCTCAATCTCTACCTTGCGGGTGTATGTTGAGAGATCCCCACACCAGGGATCACAAGGGAACCTACGGTCGTCGTGGTCAAACATAATTGCACTCCCTTTATGTCACGATAACCGGGTTTTGTCAGTTTTTCCCATTGTTGTTAAAAACTGAATGACGACTCCTATATTACTAGTCAATTGGGTGTAAACTCACAGGAAATCCAATTACACTTGATTGAATAAAAAAGAATCGTCACACCCACGAGGGACGAGGTCACGCATTAGCCTCGTGCTTTTTCGACCCCCTCACAGTACTGCATTTCATCCAACGACTGATGGACAAACAGAACGCACTAATCAAATTGTTGAGGATATGTTGAGAGCCTGTGTTTTAGATTTTCAAGGAACTTGGGAAAAGTTTCTACCTATGGTTGAATTTTCGTACAACAATAGTTATCAGGCCACCATTGGTATGGCACCATATGAAGCTCTTTACGGAAGGAAATGTCGAACACCGTTGTGTTGGAGTGATATTGATGAAGCACGTGTTATAGGACCTGAATTGATTCAAGAAACTACTGACAAGATTCGTTTAATCCAAACGAGAATGAAGGCAGCACAAAGTAGGCAAAAGAGTTATGCAGACCAACGAAGAAGACCATTAGAATTTGAAGTTGGAGATCACGTGTTCTTGAAAATTTCACCAACAAAAGGAATAATGAGATTTGGTCAATCTGGAAAATTGAGCCCAAGATACATCGGGCCGTACGAGATATTGGAAAGAATAGGTGAAGTAGCGTATCGGCTTGCTTTACCGACCGACTTGGAAAAGGTGCATAACGTGTTCCACGTGTCGATGTTAAGGAAATATGTTCCTGATCCTAGTCATGTGATTACGCACGAACCCTTGTTATTGCGTAACGATCTTACATATGAGGAAAAACCAATTGAAATTCTTGAACGAAGAGAGAAACGGATTAGAAGCAAAGTAATTCCAATGGTTAAAGTCTTGTGGGCCAATCACTTGACATCTGAAGCTACATGGGAAGTCGAAGCGCAAATGAGATCGAAATATCCCCAGTTATTCGTTTAGAAACGATAAGACGTATGACTCCTTATTATGTTATATGAATGATTATGTTATAATGTTATTCAATCATATTTGCATAACGAATAGAACGATTAAGTATGACATGTATGATTTCTAAGAATGGCAAGTTCAACTGAGCTCCAGTTTCGAGGACGAAACTTTTTCTAAGGGGGTGAGGATGTAATACCCCGGAATATCAAAGCTCGATTAATTAAGTTTAATTATTTTTATTCTCTTAAAATTCGTTTTAAGTTGCAATTTCATATTTAAATTAACAAAAGTTTTATTTATGACTTTTAATATTATTTCACGATTTATTTTTTCAGATTATAAAAATTTAATCTCATATTTTCGAGAATAATTACGTTTTAAATATTTCGTAACTTATAAAAGATTATAAAATAACGTTTTCGTTCACGACTTACTCGGAAACTAAATTTAATTATTTGCACTTTATAAATATTATTTTCAGAAATTAATTTAGTCAAAATTGTCATTTTAATTTTGGTTATTAGTAATTAAATTCTGAAAATTAGCCCAAAAATTACTAAACTACCCTTATTAGCACCTAAATGAAACAACGTCAGCTTCTCTTTTCTCTTCTTCTTCCTCACGTCACTTTGGCCATGGGAGTCAAAAGCTCCACTTTCTACTTGTCACCACCTCAAGGCAACTCAATCTACTTGTCACCACCATATTGCAATTCAAACCTTACTCATCAAACATACTTGAATATCTGGAAATCTAGAACTAGAATAGCTCATCTTATTCATCAATTTCCTTGATTCAATCTCTTCCACTTGTCAATGCAATCAAGCTGAGTTGTTTTATCCATGAAGCCCCATGACAACTATAAATAGCTGCTCAATCATCTCAAATGAACACACAACTCAGATATCAATACCAACTTCAATTTCAATTTCAAATTCAATTTCAATTTTAATTTCAATTTTTGGCACTCACCACCACCAACTGTACCCGCCGGAAACTACCACCACCGCAGCCACCCACCACCACCCAGACCGCCCAACACCACCACGACCGCCGCACACCCTTCGTTCCTCTCCCTTCCTCCACGCCAAGCCTAGCTCCCCTGCCTCCTCCTTCTTTGCGCCCATCTCCCTCTCCTCCACGCGGCCACCACCACCCACCCATCGTGACCCGACCACCTCGCCGCCTGCAACCACCATAACTAGCGTGCCGCGCCGACCAGACCAAGCCGTCACCTCTTCCTGCTTCTTCCGTTTCCTTCGTCGTTGCTTCTGCTTTGTTGCTCGCCCCTGCTTTGCGTGAGTTCCAGGTGAAGGAAATAATGCCCTTGGTCCAAGTATGCATTCTATGATAAGTCTAATAAATGCGGTTCAGTATTAATTAACAAGTTAATAATTCAGTGAGATCAAGTGAGCTGAATGCCTAGCTAGAGGCCGCTTCAGTTCAAGTGGAATTAATGATATTAATCCACAGCTTACTCTTGACTGAACCCGTAGGGTCACACAAATAGTACGTAAACGGATCAAGTATCTAATGGCATTAGATACTCTATCTATGGATATTCGGAATCGACGGATCTTGGTTTCAGTGGGAGCTGAGATCGTCACAGGCAAGAAATGAATACTCCGGAAACGATGATATTACCGGAAACGGAAATATGGATCGTATTGGAAATATAAATATTATCCAAGTCGTAGATGTTGCCGAAAACGGAAACATGGTACGTATCGGAAAATATTATCGGAAATGGAAATATTGCCAGAATCGGAAATATTGCCGGAAACGGAAATATTGTCAGAATCGGAAATATTATCGGAATCGGAAAATAATTCCGGAAACGGAAATATTAAATATTTGTTCGAAACGGAAATTAATTCCGGAATCGGAAATATTAAATATTGTTCGTATCGGAAATGAATTCCGGAATCGGAAATTTAATCGGAAGCGTATCGTACGAATAAGCATCGGACGAGGCCTGCCGGACGAGGGCCCAGCAACGAAGCCAGGCCATCGCCCAGCAAGCCAAGCGCGCCACACGAACAACCAAGGCCACGCCAGGCCCAGCGCAAGGCCAGGCCCAGCAGGGCGAGGCAGCGCGCACAGCGCGCGCAGCGCGCGCAGGAGCTACGTGGGCTTGTAGCTCGCGTAGGCCTCGCTGCGTGGGCTGCTGCTCGCACGCACACGCATGGGCGGCCCATCGTGGCTGCCGTGTGTGTGTGCGTGAGTGTTTGTGTTCATGCACGATTCCTAAAACATGCAGAGTTCGGTTAATGATTAAATTCCTAATTCTATTAGATAAATTAATTAATTAGAGTTCTTGTAGGATTCTAGGTTTAATTAATTTGTATCTGAATAGGATTCCAATTCCCTTTCCATACCCCTATAAATATGTGGCCTGGGTTCACAATTTATAATGAGTTTCAAAGTATTCAAAGTGAGTTTTTGAGAGAAAAATTCAATCACACATCTTGCTCAAAAGTGCCGAAAATTCTAGTACCTTAAGGGCGATTCTAGTTGGTCAATCTTAAGGCGGATCCGGACGTGCTGTGGACTATCTACGGAGGGACGACACTTGGAGTCCTAAAGACTTGTTCTTGTTCGGTTCGGGCGCAGCTAGGGAGGGCACGCAACAAAGAGTATGCATCTAAATTATGCTATATGATTATGTGTAAATAATATGTATTCCTGGGTTAATGGTTGTTTCCGCATGATTTATGTAATATCATATGTATCATAACCTAACAGTGGTATCACGAGCCCCTTATTATTTTCATAATCTAATTTGCATAAACATGGTTAAATATTACAAATTTGCAAGAATTAAAAGGGGTGATTAATTTTCGTAATTGTTAATTAATTGCAAATTGCGTTTATTTAATTATACGTACGCAGTTTTTCGGCAGTTTCTTCGTTACTCATCCAAATCGAGTGATTTTTGTGTCAATTCCGCATGTAAAAGGCATTCTAAAATTTTGACAAAATTAATATTTTTCTGCCGAACCCAGAATTCTCAAATTCGAAGCCTAACTATGACTTTTCGAAGGTTTTAGTTTTTCGAATGCAAAATTTCGTAAATTTAAGATGTTAAATTAAATATTTGCGATTCTTGTTGATACATCTTGAATTTTTGATTGACCTACTGTATATGTTTAACAAGTTTGAATGCCTAGCCTTGTTAATTATGCAATCTAATTTGTAATTATGATTAATTTGTTGAAAATTAGAATAATTTAGAATTAATTTGATTTTCATAATTAATTATAATTTAATTAGAAACCTATGATTAAAAACCACCATAAAAATTGTAAACTTATGATAAATTTTAAATTTTTATGACCTAGACTTGAATCCATGTAAATCGGAAATCAATTGAATAATAAATTTTCGATTTTTCGCCCTAAAATTATGAAATTAATATTATTTATTAATTTGTCATTAATTTTAAATATAAATTTTAAATTTTTATGCGATTCGTTCATAAAACTTGCACGCACAAAGCAATGGACGCTTCGTGTTACCCTTAAGGGGTGTTGTATAGTGCGGGCATGCGACGACGAGCAAGGGAGCTCGTCGCCCGTGCGGCACGAAAGCAATGAGCAAGGGCGTGGTGCACGAGCACAAGGCAGCAGCCCTGCCTTGTGTCGTGGGCCACGAGCTATGAACAAATGGGCATGGGCGAAAGGCAAGCCAAGGCAGTCGCGTGTGGGCAGCAAGCGAGCTGCGCCACAACGCGCACTGCCTCGCGCAAGAGCGCGCAGCGAGCGCGCAGCGAGCGCAAGCTCGCGTGCCACGAGCGCTGCGCCCAGCATTGCTCGCGCGCACAGCGAGCGATGTCGCGCGCCTAGCGAGCGATGTCGCGCGCACAGCGAGCGATGGCTCGCGCGCACAGCGAGCAATGGCTCGCGCGCACAGCGAGCGCTGGCGAGCGCGCACTGCGAACGATGGCTCGCGTGCGACGAGCGCTGGCGCGCGCACAGCGAGCACCACAGCGTGCGATGGCTTGCGATTGGTAGAGCAGCAGCTATGCGTCGAGCGCATGGGCTGCGCGCATATGGCCAGCAATGGCTGTATGCGTGCGGCCCATGGGCGTGCAATGCGTAGGGTGTTTTCGTTACGATTAGATCGTTTTGAATGTTTAATTTGAAAATTTCAGTTCACGTAATTTTAATTAATTTTAAAATTAATAATTTAAATTATTTTCTTGGATTTTAATTTTGAATATTGTAATTATAATAAATGTTATTTATTCTAATTATTTTACTAAAATTAAAATCATGAATTAATTTAAATAACGACTGAAATTAAATTAAACTTTTTGGATTCAATTATAAATTTATATGAGCTTTAAATTTTAATTAAATTTGTATGTTTCCGGTTAGACTAGAAATACATTTTTATGTTTAAAATTAGTAAAGCATATGAATTTATTGGTTTAAGTGGGAGCGTTTTTTTTTTAGTCATAAACTCTTGATTAGGTCTACAAATCCTTAAGGTTAAAACAACTTGATTAGAATTAATAAGGACTGAATAATTGGTAGATTATTGGTGCCCTTGATTAATTGCTGCAAATATTTACGTGATGCATAATGTGTTTTACTAACCAGCTAAGTGGGCCATTCATGATAATGAATGGGTGAATGGTATATATTGTATATGTACTGTTTTGCAGGTTATGAAGTGACTAGTATGGCCCAAAATAGGATAGAAAATATGGTCTGCGTACCATTAATTTGAATGTAATTGGTCTAAAGTACCAAAGTTATTTTTCAATTCAAATATGGTCTGCGAACCATCAAATAGTTGTAATTAGTTATAGCTTATCCTATTTGAAGAAAATGGTGCCTCCCACGGAGATTTTCAAGACGGACTTTGAAGTCAAAGCTTCAAGATGAAGTCGGGCCATACTAGATCACATTTAATCTTATGCATGTTTTAAGTTATTTATTGCTTTAAATATGTCTTAAAATGCATGAGATCAAAAGCTTGATTATGTTGCATGATTAAGGATTTTAGTTCACTTAAAATCTAACCAACATAGTAAGAGCCTTAAGTTCCAAACTTAAAAATTGAGTTAAAAGGTGCCATGCCAAAATATACACTTGCTTGGATATCCTTTACATCAATCTAGTAATAGTTTTCGCTCAGCGAGGTGTTACTTATTGGTCCTAAAGGGGCAAGGTACACAAATAATTGTGAGTACATGTTAGTTTTGGTGAAACTCAACGATATAAGTAAGGAGTCCTTTTATGTCGTGGCAAAATCGATAGGTTTACCTAATAAGTTCTTAGACGTACCTATCAACCAAGAGTAGTTTCTAGACTATTAGCAAAAGGCTTTTGCTTACCTAAGATGTTCTAGGATTAAGTCGACAAACTGTGCTTAGTTCTTCAATGATTTTAGGATCTTGGAATCATTTTATTCACACCTGCCGGAACACATAACTTGAATAAAATGCTTAATAAACATTGAATTATGCATGTATGCTAGAATTTAAGTTTATTAAGAGAAACTGTGAATGGTTATTTATTTGTTTATTCTTTTCAATTGTAGTTTTTAATATGGCAAACAACAATTCATTCAACATTCGATCAATTCTCGAAAAGGAGAAGTTGAACGGGAAAAACTTCCTTGACTGGCAAAGGAACTTGCAAATAGTTCTTATGCAGGAAGAAAAGGAGTATGTCCTAGATGAGGCGATGCCCGAAGCTGCAGGCGACGGGGTCACTCAGGCAGCCCTCGATCGTTGGATTGATGCCAACAAGGATGTGAAATGTCTAATGCTCGCCACCATGAGTGCGGATCTGCAGAAAACGTTCATCAACTCAGATGCTTTCACAATCATCAGTGAGTTGAAGAACATGTTCCAAGATCTGGCTCGAGTCGAAAGATTCGAGACTCATAGGCAAATTCTTGAGACCAAGCTTAAGAAAGGCGAGCCCGTAAGTCCACATGTTCTCAAAATGATTGGACTCATTGAGAATATGAGTCGGCTGGATCAGCAATTTTCTCAGGAAATGGCTATAGACACCATCCTCCATTCTCTTCATAGCGGGTATGATCAGTTCAAACTGAACTACAGTATGAATAGTCTGGACAAAACGCTCACTGAGCTTCACGGTATGCTGAAGACCGCTGAAAAGACGCTCAAAAGTGATAAGCAGGATGTGCTTATGGTGCGTGGGGGCAAGTTCAAGAAATCTGGAAAGAAGAGGAATGCTAAGAAAGGTGGCAACAAGGCCAGCCCAACTAAGCAAACTGGCGCCAAATCTGTAAAGAGGAAGGTCAGTCAACCCACTTCTGAATCCGAATGCTTCTACTGCAAAAAGAAGGGGCATTGGAAGAGAGATTGCTTGAAGCTAAAGGAAGATCAGAAGAACGGAACAGTCGTTCCATCTTCAGGTATTTTCGTTATAGACTGTATACTTGCTAATTCAACTTCTTGGGTATTAGATACAGGTTGTGGCTCACACTTATGTTCCAATCCACAGGGACTAAGAAGAAGTAGAAAGTTAAGCAAGGGTGAAGTCGACCTACGAGTGGGAAATGGAGCACGGATTGCTGCATTAGCTGTAGGAACTTACTATTTGTCGTTGCCCTCCGGGCTAGTTTTGGAACTGGAAGAATGTTTCCATGTTCCAAGTCTTACTAAAAACATCATTTCAGTTTCTTGCTTAGATGCTAAGGGATTTTCCTTTTTAATAAAAGACAATAGTTGTTCGTTTTATTTTAAAGAGATGTTTTATGGATCTGCTAGATTAGTCAATGGACTTTATTTATTAGATCACGACAAACAAGTATATAACATAAATACCATAAAGGCCAAAAAGAATGATTCAGATCTCACCTATCTGTGGCATTGTCGATTAGGCCATATAAACTTGAAACGCTTAGAAAGACTTCAAAAGGAAGGAATTCTAGAACCATTTGACTTAGAGGATTATGGTAAATGCGAATCATGTTTACTTGGCAAAATGACAAAGCAACCTTTCTCTAAAGTTGGAGAAAGAGCAAATGAACTATTGGGTTTAATCCATACAGATGTATGTGGACCAATGAGTACAAATGCTAGAGGTGGTTTCAGCTACTTTATCACTTTCACTGATGACTTCAGCAGGTATGGTTATGTCTACCTAATGAAGCATAAGTCTGAATCCTTTGACAAATTCAAGGAATTTCAGAGTGAAGTAGAGAATCAATTAGGCAAGAAGATTAAGGCACTGCGGTCTGATAGAGGCGGTGAATATCTGAGCTATGAATTTGATGACCATCTGAAAGAATGTGGAATTCTATCAGAGTTGACTCCTCCTGGAACACCACAATGGAACGGTGTGTCGGAACGGAGGAACAGAACCTTGCTAGACATGGTCAGGTCAATGATGGGTCAGGCCGAACTTCCATTAGAATTTTGGGGACATCCACTAAATACAGCTGCACTCACTATAAATAGAGCTCCGTCTAAAGCTGTCGAAAAGACTCCATACGAATTATGGTTTGGAAAGCCTCCAAATGTGTCTTTTCTTAAGATTTGGGGATGTGAAGTATACGTCAAACGATTAATTTCAGACAAACTTCATCCAAAATCTGACAAATGTATCCTTGTGGGCTATCCAAAGGAAACAAAGGGGTATTACTTCTACAATACATCTGAGAACAAGGTGTTTGTTGCTCGAGATGGTGTCTTTTTGGAGAAGGATCACATTTCCAAAATGACAAGTGGGAGAAAAGTAGACCTCGAAGAAATTCGAGTCGAACAACAAACTCTAGAGAATGCTCAAGATGACATTCAGGATGAAACTCAGAGATCTTTAGAAGAATCTGGTGAGAATCATGGTCAATCTAGAAATGTTACCCCGCGTAGATCGCAAAGATATAGATCTCAACCGGAAAGGTACTTAGGTATTTTGACGAACGAGAGCTATGACGTTCTATTACTTGAAAGTGATGAACCTGCGACTTACAAACAAGCTATGACGAGCCCTAGCTCCAAGCAATGGCAAGAAGCCATGCAATCTGAATTAGACTCCATGTCTGAAAACCAAGTATGGGATTTGGTCGATTTGCCAGATGGCTACCAAGCCATTGGAAGCAAATGGGTTTTCAAACTGAAAAAGGACAAGGATGGGAAACTTGAAGTTTTCAAAGCTAGATTGGTTGCAAAAGGTTACAGGCAAGTCCACGGTGTGGATTACGATGAAACCTTTTCACCAGTTGCAATGCTAAAGTCTATTCGGATAATGTTAGCAATCGCTGCATATTACGATTACGAAATATGGCAGATGGATGTCAAAACTGCTTTCTTAAACGGCATTTTAACAGAAACTGTGTTTATGACACAGCCTGAAGGTTTTGAGGATCCAAAGAATGCTAAAAAGGTATGCAAGCTAAAGAAGTCAATCTACGGATTGAAGCAGGCATCCAGGAGCTGGAATATACGTTTTGATGAAGCAGTCAGTGACTTTGGTTTCATCAAGAACGCAGACGAATCTTGTGTATACAAGAAGGTCAGTGGGAGCAAAATTGCTTTCCTAGTATTATATGTCGACGACATATTACTTATCGGAAATGACATTCCTATGTTGAACTCTGTCAAGATTTGGCTTTGGAAATGTTTTTCGATGAAAGATCTAGGAGAAGCACAGTACATATTGGGCATCAAGATTTACAGAGATAGGTCTAAAAGGATGATTGGACTTAGTCAAAGCACTTATATCAATAAGGTGCTTGATAGGTTCAAGATGGCGGACTCCAAGCGAGGCTACCTACCCATGTCTCATGGAATGACTCTAAGCAAGACTCAGTGCCCAAAAACACTTGATGAGCGTAGACGAATGAATGGGATTCCATATGCATCATTGATTGGTTCAATAATGTATGCTATGATATGTACACGCCCGGATGTTGCGTACGCACTCAGTGCTACGAGCAGATACCAGTCAGACCCAGGAGAGGCGCATTGGACTGCTGCCAAGAACATTCTGAAGTACCTGAAAAGGCACAAAGATGACTTCCTGGTCTATGGTGGAGATGATGAATTAATTGTTAAAGGCTATACGGACGCAAGTTTCCAAACCGACAAAGATGATTTCAGATCACAGTCTGGGTTTGTCTTCTGCCTCAACGGAGGAGCAGTAAGCTGGAAAAGTGCTAAGCAAAGCACCATTGCGGATTCTACAACTGAAGCGGAGTACATTGCTGCACATGAAGCAGCAAAGGAAGCTATGTGGCTAAGGAAGTTCATAGGTGAACTTGGTGTAGTCCCCTCCCTTAAAGGACCAATAGCCCTGTATTGTGACAATAACGGAGCTATTGCACAGGCAAAAGAGCCTAGACACCACCAGAGAGTCAAGCATGTACTTCGTAGATTTCACCTTCTACGAGAGTTTGTTGAAAGAAAAGAAGTCGAGATAAGCAAGATTGGAACTGATGACAACATATCAGATCCATTAACTAAACCTCTGCCGCAAGCGAAGCACAACTCGCACACTGCAGCTATGGGAATCAGGCATATTGGAGAATGGCTTTGATGTCTCTGTTTAATATTTTAAAGTTTTAGAGTTTAAATCTTTGTAAAACATTATTGGTTAATCATTCACAATAAATGAAAAGAATTCATTTTTCCATTTAATTTGTGGTTTATTAAATGATGAGTCCCTTCAATTTGACGATATATTCAAGATAGACTGTCAGGACCAGTCCTGTGACTAAGAAATGTCTATCAAGTGAACTTGAATGTCAAAGGTTGAAAATGGTCCCTAATCGGAGTTTTCTATAAAATTGGACGCATAGAAAACGTTAGACGATTAGAATGCAAGATGACTAGTAGTTCTGTTTCTTGGACTATGTGGACATGGCAATGTCATAATCATTTGCATAGATACTTACTTTGGGAAGATTAGTATCGGACAAGACCTATGAAACTTTACTGTAAGAGATGAAAATCTGTCATAAGTAAATTTCATTAAATTATTAGACACTAAATCCTCAATACCTGAGTGATTTGAGATTACTTGTTTGAGAACTGGTTGTTTTGACGTTGACCAACCGTCGCACCGTAAAAGGAGGCTATAAAGGCAACGCTCAGGTAATCACCTATCAAACGAAGTCTAATCTCAAGATCGCAAGATTGGGATTGTCCTCCCATAAATCGGGATGAGATGCTTAAAAGTTGTACAAGGCCACTCGGAGAGCTAGAAACTGTGAAATGCATGGCCGTGCTCGGATGAATCATAGGCTATGATTATCTGTTTATTTGATCAGTTGAACTCTGAAACCGAGGATCACCTCTGGACATAATAAGGATGACAACTCTTACCTTATGTTCAAGAGCAAGCATCGAGCGACAAAGGAATTAGGAAATGCACACTTGTCCCTAAGGACAAGTGGGAGACTGAAGGAAATAATGCCCTTGGTCCAAGTATGCATTCTATGATAAGTCTAATAAATGCGGTTCAGTATTAATTAACAAGTTAATAATTCAGTGAGATCAAGTGAGCTGAATGCCTAGCTAGAGGCCGCTTCAGTTCAAGTGGAATTAATGATATTAATCCACAGCTTACTCTTGACTGAACCCGTAGGGTCACACAAATAGTACGTAAACGGATCAAGTATCTAATGGCATTAGATACTCTATCTATGGATATTCGGAATCGACGGATCTTGGTTTCAGTGGGAGCTGAGATCGTCACAGGCAAGAAATGAATACTCCGGAAACGATGATATTACCGGAAACGGAAATATGGATCGTATCGGAAATATAAATATTATCCAAGTCGTAGATGTTGCCGGAAACGGAAACATGGTACGTATCGGAAAATATTATCGGAAATGGAAATATTGCCAGAATCGGAAATATTGCCAGAAACGGAAATATTGTCAGAATCGGAAATATTATCGGAATCGGAAAATAATTCCGGAAACGGAAATATTAAATATTTGTTCGAAACGGAAATTAATTCCGGAATCGGAAATATTAAATATTGTTCGTATAGGAAATGAATTCCGGAATCGGAAATTTAATCGGAAGCGTATCGTACGAATAAGCATCGGACGAGGCCTGCCGGACGAGGGCCCAGCACGAAGCCAGGCCATCGCCCAGCAAGCCAAGCGCGCCACACGAACAGCCAAGGCCACGCCAGGCCCAGCCCAAGGCCAGGCCCAGCAGGCCGAGGCAGCGCGCACAGCGCGCGCAGCGCGCGCAGGAGCTACGTGGGCTTGTAGCTCGCGTAGGCCTCGCTGCGTGGGCTGCTGCTCGCACGCACGCGCATGGGCGGCCCATCGTGGCTGCCGTGTGTGTGTGCGTGAGTGTTTGTGTTCATGCACGATTCCTAAAACATGCAGAGTTCGATTAATGATTAAATTCCTAATTCTATTAGATAAATTAATTAATTAGAGTTCTTGTAGGATTCTAGGTTTAATTAATTTGTATCTGAATAGGATTCCAATTCCCTTTCCATACCCCTATAAATATGTGGCCTGGGTTCACAATTTATAATGAGTTTCAAAGTATTCAAAGTGAGTTTTTGAGAGAAAAATTCAATCACACATATTGCTCAAAAGTGCCGAAAATTCTAGTACCTTAAGGGCGATTCTAGTTGGTCAATCTTAAGGCGGATCCGGACGTGCTGTGGACTATCTACGGAGGGACGACACTTGGAGTCCTAAAGACTTGTTCTTGTTCGGTTCGGGCGCAGCTAGGGAGGGCACGCAACAAAGAGTATGCATCTAAATTATGCTATATGATTATGTGTAAATAATATATATTCCTGGGTTAATGGTTGTTTCCGCATGATTTATGTAATATCATATGTATCATAACCTAACACCAGGAACCAAGTTCCTGTTTTGGAACTTTGTTTTATTCTACAATTCAAAATTCAGACTCGGAGCTCAGAAAGAACGAACCAAGGATAAAGCTTAACGTAGCACGGAATTGAGGTAACGGCTATTGCTAGTACCCGCAATTTCCTTCTAAATGTGTTTATGAAATCATGACAATATGATTGAATGTATGATCTGAATGCTTTGACATGTTTTATTGAATTGCGGGAAATGAACTATGTTCTGATTGAATAATTTTATTATAATATGATTTGATGGAATTATTCCTTACTTTATGATTGTTTGAATTTCTTATAAAAATGATATTACGATTGATTGAATTTCTTATAAAATGCTTATATAAGATACCATGAAAGAAAGGATGTTCGATCGTATGATCCAAAGGAAATATGTTACTTCAACTGAAGTAAAAGGCTAAAATGTAAAATTAAAACATGATAAGTGAAAGTGAAAGACCTAGTCCGTTTGGCAGTATATGTTCACAGGTTACGATTCTCGGTCATGCATGTACCCATGGGGCATCCGCCCATTGAGCCAAGGCTCTCATGTTTTCGGGCCAAGGCCCCATGTTTATGGACAGCGGTCCATCGTGGAAGACGTTCCACCATGTCATACTTGCCACGGCTAGCATGTGCACTCTAAAGTTATGAATGAATTAAATAAAGGACTTTATAAAATGTTTTACTATATTCTATTCTCCCTGTGTTATTAAATAAAATGAATTGAAATGAATTTACGTTGCTAGAATAATTCGTTACTGAGTCTTCGGCTCACCGCTTTTGTTTTCTGTTTTAGGTACTGATGGGAACGATGGACACGAGTAGTGGCGAGGAAATTTCAGTTTAATATATTCACCTAGTTTATGTTTAAAGTTTTAATAGCTTAATTAAAGACTTTTAGTAAGTTATGTACTTTTATTTTGGTAATATAAAAGATTATTATATTAACTTTTGGGATTTAATAGCTTATGATTGATGGTTGCCTTGTAATTTCCAAAAGGAAGTTACGGCAGGTAATGTCCCGACCGAATTAGGTTAATTCCGCTGCTAATTATGCTTTAATAATTGAATTAGAGGTCAGGGCGTTACACTTGGTTTTAGTGGGAGCGTTTTAGTCATAAACTCTTGATTAGGTCTACATTCCTTTAAGGTTAAAACAACTCGATTAGAATTAAAAAGGATTGAATAATTTGTAGATTATTGGAAGCCTTGATTAATTGCTGCAAATATTTATGTGATGCATAATATGTTCTACTAACCAGCTATGTGGGCCATTCATTGATAAATGAATGGGTGAATGGTATATTGTATATGTACGGTTTTGCAGGTTATGGAAAGTGACTAGTATGGCCCAAATAGGATAGAAAATATGGCATGCGTACCATTAATTTGAATGTAAAATTGGTCTAATGCACCAAAGTTTTTTTTATTTAAATATGGTCTGCGTACCATCAAATAGTTGTAATTAGTTTAAATTATAGCTTATCCTATTTGAAGAAAATGGCGCCTCCCATGGTGAAATTCAAGACGGAGTTTCCAATCCATTTTCAAGACGGAGTTTGAAGTTGAAGCTTCAAGATGAAGTCGGGCCATACTAAATCACATTTATATCTTATGCATGCTTTAAGTTATTTATTGCTTTAAATATGTCTTAATTATGCATGAGATTGTGGCTTGAGTATGTTGCATGATTAAGGATTTTAGTTCACTTAAAATCTAACCAACATAGTAAGAGCCTTAAGTTCCAAACTTTAAAATTGAGTTAAAAGGCGCCATGCCAAAATAACACTTACTTGGATAACCTTTACATCAATCTTAGTAATAGTTTTCCGCCATAGCGAGGTGTTACTTGTTGATCCTAAAGGGGTAAGGTACACAAATAATTGTAAGTACATGTTAGTTTTCGTGAAACTCAACGATATAAGTAAGGAGTCCTTTTATGTCGTGGCAAACGAGATAGGTTTACCTAATAAGTTCTTAGACGTACCTATCAACCAAGAGTAGCTTCTAGACTATTAGCAAAAGATTTGCTTACCTAAAATATTTTAGAATTGAGTCTAAATACATAATGTGCTTAATTCTTCAATGATTTAAGGATCTTGTAATCATTTTATTCACACCTGCTGGAACTATAAATTCGAATAAAATGCCAATGACTTGTTTAAATTGCATTATTGCTTTAATTTTCAAGTTATTACTCATGATAAATGTTTAGACTTTGCATGCTTCAATGTATGTTTTAATTATTATTTATAATTAAATATCTTGCACTGCAGTAAATCCTTTTAGAAGGGTAACATTATATTTTCTCGATTGGTAGTGAATTCAAGAACAATTCACGAAAATGAGAGAAAGTGAGCAATTTAAAATGTACGTTTCTTTTAGCGACTTTTATGGTTGTTTTCGAGTATCAAAGTCGAATGGCAAACCGATTGGTGCTTGTGAATTCAAAATACACTGTAGTTTTGAGATCATAAAGCATTGAGTTTAAAAATGCTCAGCTTTACCAATGGTTAACAACCTAATATCTTTGTCCATTTAATTCTTGAATGAGTCTAGTCCCTAGACATTCAAATAAGATCGATTCTTAGAGAACTTTAGAAGCTTCTGGAAAGATCATCTAGTTGAAAGAAAATATTCAACATAAATAAAATGGTAAGAAATTTGTTGGAGTGACATTGGACATGTCTAACAAAGTAAAAAAGTCAACACTAGAGAAGTCAATTATTAAGACTATAAGAAAGGGTACAAGAAATAGGAAAACAAGGAACAAAAATGAAAGGAATTTACGATTCCGTTTCTACCTATAAGTTTATGTTTAAAGAGAAGTGACCTAGCAATCAAACTTCCTTGGTATCATATACCGCTTGAGGTTCTTACTTTGGTAATAACTCAAACAACGGAAGCTAGTGTAACACCCTAATAATTCCTTGATTTTATAAAACCATTTTCCAGCTTAAAATAAAGGAATTACTAAAGTATTACCGCCACCATGATAACGGTTAAGGCTATTACCAGAATTACGCAGCGGAATTTAATATCAACTAACTTTTCAAAACATAATTAATAAATATCGAGGCCTCCTACAAATTGGAACCATGACGGCCCAAAAACCAAAGTATAAAAGTTCAATGAATTCAAACATAATTAAAGTATAAATAAATAGTTCAAAATACGAAAGCATGCAACTCTCTCAATCATCCCAAGCCACATGATTTCGATCTACCAACCTGCTATATTATTCTACTCCCCATCAATGCAAGTGCAAATGATAGATCATCATAGGGTCATTAAGGCAAAGACCAGGACCAAAAAAACACAAAGCACGTAGTCAGCAAAAGCTGAGTAC
This sequence comes from Spinacia oleracea, assembly GCF_020520425.1. Lineage (NCBI taxonomy): Eukaryota > Viridiplantae > Streptophyta > Magnoliopsida > Caryophyllales > Amaranthaceae > Spinacia > Spinacia oleracea. Next base: position 12,871,296 of record NC_079488.1, on the reverse strand, counting down.
TTACAAGAATAGAGTAAAACAAAACTATAAACATGCATCACTCACTAAGTACTAATCAACATGCAAAAGCCATTTAATAATTAACAAACAAATCATGAATACAAGACTCGACTCTTGACTCACAATTTAATTAGAATAAGCTTCGAACGGGCCAAAGAAATATTCCATAAAGGAAAGGTGATGGGAGCCAACCATACACCAAATAATAAATAATGAATAATAAAATCGGGCCATACCGAGTGTCGGGCCATACCGACGGAATTCCTACGCATAATATAAATGAAACAACGTCTGGTATCATTAGTAGGAGATCAAGCTTTCCGGCAAGTCTCCCCCCATTGTTCATACTCAAGGTATATACGTTCCAAGAGTTTTGAAGCTTGTTCTGGTTGTACTTTACGTTTATTAATATTTTATTAAAGGCGAACTCAAGACTCAACAACATACACACATACAATTAATAAACAACAACCAAAACAATCTTATTTTAATGCTTTAGGACTTGTGATCAACAAAGCAAGACACTTGTGAAATTACTACCATGTTCCTCCTCACAAAAGTGAGATTCCACATCATGCCCATTAACATGAGGGTTGTGCCCTTGCACGACATATCCTAATTCATTTCATATAATATTCCCAACTGAACCCTACATGTGCGGTGGCTTACGTGAGCTAACCCTTCACATGTGGTAAAATAAATAGTACAACGAGGTACGAATAATTGGCTGAAAGTATGCTAGACATCCCGTACAATAGCATAATAATAAATAATCCATCCCTTGCATATGAAACAAACCTTACATGCATAAATATTGAACAACATGATTGACAATGGAATCCATACTCATAATAATCTCAACATGCTTGTTCAACAAATAATCCAATACATCCAACATCATAATTCACATGATCGTTCACCAAAATAAACATGAATCCACATAATATAATTCACATCAATACAATCATGCAATTCTCTTGAAGAATGGTGTGGTCGCCCTAGACTTGTACGTGCCTTGAATACCTAAGCGTAGGGGCCACTTTGCAATACGAGCACTCACTTAGAAATCACCTCCTATCACCAAAATAATGAAACTTAAATTATTTCCATGTTCATTAAATTTCCAGCAACTTTATAAAATCTTAAACCTTATTTAAACTTTAGAATTCAATCGTTCCTCAATAAAATAATCGTCTCAATTTGCAAAACGAATCCCTAGTATGAAAACATACTTTTTCCGCCTTTAAAATCAATAAAAATCAACACTTTAGGCCTTTATTTAAATCTGAAAATATAATTGATTATCATAATTAAAATCATCACCTAATTATGCTAATCAATTGACTCATCAGGTCTAGGTTAAAACCCTAACTTGAAAATCCCAATAAAACCAATTTAACATCATAAAAATCAATTCTTTATTAAATAAACGAATCTGAAAATTCATACTATAATAATTAAAACAAGCCTAATGAATCACCACACCTAAATCCTCAAAGCACGGTGTTCATAACCGATTCCCAGCATTTTAATCATTCAAAACAATAATAATATCATAAATTAAAATACGGAATTTAAATAGAATAGGTAAGGAAGAAGAGAATTATACTAATCCGGCCTATAGCACGGAACAACCACGAATTAATGTGATTGGGCGAAAAAAATTGAACAATAAACAAAAACAACACACACACACACACACACATTCGTGTGGGCGCGTGTGCGGCCGAAGGGATGAAGGTAGGGGCACAGCGACGCAACGCAGCGCTGCGCGACACGAGCGCAAGGGGCGAGGGCGATATGCGCGCAGCAAGAGAGACGAGAGCAAGGGGTGTGCGTGTCCGAAGGGACGAAGGCAGGGCACCAACAACAACAACACAACAGCACGGCACCAGCAGCAATGCGTGCTGGCTGGGCGGGCTGCGATAAAGAGGGTGGGCGAGTGTGAGTGTGGGCGACGAACGAGGCACACGGGCACGAGCACGCCGAGTGCTGTTCGGGTCGTGTGGGTGAGCTGGAAAAAGAGAGGAGAGGGAGAGGAGTGTGGGGCAAGAAAGCAAAAGAGGGTTTATGACAAAATATGGGGATCATTGAATGAGGGGAGTCCTATTTATAGGCTCCCTATTTCTAATGGGCTAGGCTTAGGAAATTAGAATTAGGCTTAGGGAATTAAATGATTGGGCTAGCTTAGGACTTGAATTAAATTCTTTTGATTGGGCTCGTTTAGTAAAACGAATTGGACTTTTCATTTAAAACCCAAACCTTTTAAAATTACTAAAGACTCATTAAATTTCCCGACTCGAAAATTAAATTCGTTTCGTAATTAATTAAAATAATAAATATTCTAATTAATTAAAATACATTTAAATAATATTTAAATGCGAAATAAATTCCAAAAAGCGTAAAACGCTTTATAAATATAATAAAATATATTTATAAATATTATAAAAATACGAGGTATTACAGTCTACTCTCCTTAAAAGAAGTTTCGTCCCAAAACTTGGGTTCGGAAATGAAATTCAAACTCAAAACTTGAGACTTTATGAGACTTTAATGCGTTCACTTGCAAAAATTTTAAGTTGTTGTACTCTTTACATGATTAAACAGGACAATAATAAGTGAAAATTCAATAGAAAGCACTAAATTGAGCATAAAATAGGGGAAAACAAGGTAAAAAGCGCGAAATTCTACCGCACTCTACCCCCCTTAAAAGACACGAGTTACGACCTCGTAACTCAACTAACCTCGGGAAAAAGTTCGGGATATTTCTTTCTCATTTCGTCCTCCGCTTCCTAAGTTGCTTCCTCAGATTCTTGATTAGACCACAACACTTTGACAATTTTCACATCTTTAGTACGTGTACTACGCACTTTACTATCAAGGATTTTGACAGGTCTTTCCTCAATCTTTAAACTTTGGTCTAATTCTATGGTCTCCGGTTGCAACACATGCGACTTATCCGGGACATATTTCCTTAACTGAGATATGTGGAATACATTATGCACTCTATGCAAGTCCATAGGCAAGGCTAGTCTATAAGCTACCTTTCCAATTCATTCTAAGATTTCATATGGGCCTATGTACTTAGGGCTTAACTTCCCTTTCTTTCCAAATCTCATGACACCTTTCATTGGTGACACTTTGAGCAACACCTTATCACCTATGTTGAACTCTTCATCCCTACGTTTCAAGTCTGCATAACTCTTTTGGAGATCCTGCGCCGCTTGAATCTTGGATTGGATGGTTCGGATTTGGTTCATGGTGTCCTCGATCATTTGAGGTCCCAACACTATGGTTTCACTAATGTCGTTCCAACAAAGGGGACTTCTACACTTTCGTCCATACAGGGCCTCAAATGGTGACATCCCAATACTAGCATGATAGCTATTGCTATATGAAAACTCAATCAAATCCAGGCTATCTTCCCAACTTCCTTGGAAATCAATGACGCATGCCCGAAGCATATCCTAAAGGGTTTGGATGGTTCTCTCAGTTTGTCCATCTGTGGCTGGGTGGAAGGCTGTACTCATTTTCAATGTCGTACCAAAGCTCTTCTGCACACTTTCCAGAAATTCGAAAGAAACCTTGAATCCCTATCTGATACGATATCCTTAGGAACTCCATGTAACCTCACAACATTCTTAATGTAAGCTTTAGCAAGTTGTTCCATTTTCCAGGTTTCCTTCATTGGTATAAACACTGCTGACTTGGTCAACCTATCTACCACAACCCAAATTGTATCATTTCCGGTTTTCGACTTAGGTAAACAAGTGATGAAGTCCATAGAACTACAGTCCCACTTCCAACTTGGAATCTCTAAAGGTTGGACCTTCCCTTGAGGTCTCCTGTGCTCTATTTTAACCTTCTGACAAGTCACGCATCTAGCCACAAATTCAGCCACTTCGTTCTTCATTCCGGGCCACCAATAGATCTTTTTCAAGTCCTTATAAAACTTGTCACCACCCGGGTGCACAGAATATGGCGTATTATGCCCTTCTTTCATTAATTTCTCCTTCGATTCTCCACACTTTTGAGGCACGCACCACCTGCCTTTGTACCTCAAACTTCCATCATCATGGATTCGGAAATCTAACTCCTTACCTTGCGAAATCTTTTCCTTGATTCGCTCCAACTTTACATCACCAGCTTGATTCTCCCTAATCTCATCAAATATTGACGGCTGGATGGTTAAGGCATTCATCATTCCCTCAAGGCTTTAGCCACTTACTATTTCAAGGTTCAAACGCTGCATATCCTTACACAACTCGTTAGCAACTACTAACGCATTAACACTATGACTTGATTTCCTATTCAAGGCATCCGCAACTACATTCGCTTTTCCTTCATGGTACTGAATATCCGAATCAAAGTCCTTGATTAACTCCAACCACCTTCGTTGGCGCATATTCAGATCCTTCTGTGTGAAGATGTACTTTAAGCTCTTATGATCCGTGAATATCCTACACTTCACACCATACAGATAGTGTCGCCATATCTTCAATGTAATCACTATAGCGGCTAGCTCTAAATCATGGGTAGGGTAATTGGATTCATATGGCTTCAACTGCCTCGACGCATACGCAATAACCTTCCCATTCTGCATCAACACACACCCCTAAACCATTCTTAGAGGCATCACTATACACATCATAGGTATCACTCTCATCTGGAAAGGTTAACACTGGCACGGTTGTCAATCGCGTCTTCAAGACTTGGAATGCCTCTTCACACTGGTCATTCCATTCAAACTTTGCTTCCTTCTTTATCAAGGTTGTCATTGGCTTGGCTATCCTAGAAAAGTCTTGCACAAAGCGTCTATAGTAGCCAGCTAATCCCAGAAAACTTCGAATGTCAGTCACACTCTTGTGTGTAGGCCATTCACTAACAGCTTTGATCTTAGCAGGGTCAACTGCCACTCCTTCCTTAGACACAAAATGTCCCAAATATGCAACTTTTTCCAACCAAAATTCACACTTTGAGAACTTGGCAACTGGTTATCTCTCAGGGTACTCAACACAGATCTTAAGTGTTCAGCGTGATCCTCTTCACTCTTCGAATACACCAGGATGTCATCTATGAAAACCACTACAAACTTGTCCAAATAGGCATGGAATACACAGTTCATTAAGTCCATAAATATTTCAGGTGCATTGGTTAACCCAAAAGGCATAACAGTGAACTCATAATGTCCGTATCTAGTCCTGAATGCGGTCTTTGGTATGTCGTGGTCAGCGATTCTCAATTGGTGATAACCCGGACGCAAATCGATCTTTGAAAAGATTCCTGCACCCTTCAGTTGGTCAAATAGGTCTTCTATCCTAGGTAAAGGATACTTATTCTTGATTGTGACCTTATTGAGCTCCCTGTAGTCTATACAGAGCCTCATACTTCCATCCTTTTTCTTCACAAACAACACTGGTGTTCCCCAAGGCGATGCACTTAGCCTAATGTAACCTTTCTCTAACAGATCCTCCAATTGTCCTTTCAACTCATTCATTTCTGCTGGAGCCATTCGATATGGTGCTTTTGAAATAGGCGCAGTTCCAGGCACTAAGTCTATGGTAAAGTCAATAGGTCGATTAGGAGGCATCCCCTGGATCTCTTCCGGAAACACATCGAGGAATTCATTAACTACTGCAATATCTTCGGGTTGGTCTTTGTGTTAGGTTATGATACATATGACATTACATAGATCATGCGGAAACAACCAATAACCCAGGAAACATATTATTTACACATAATCATATAGCATAATTAGATGCATACTCTTTGTTGCGTGCCTTCCCTAGCTGCGCCCGAACCGAACAAGAACAAGTCTTTTAGGACTCCAAGTGTCGTCCCTCCGTAGAAAGTCCACAGCACGTCCGGATCCGCCTTAAGATTGACCAACTAGAATCGCCCTTAAGGTACTCAGAAAATTCGGCACTTTTGGGGCAAGATGGGTGTTTGAATTTTCTCTCAAAAACTCACTTTTGAATACTTTGAAACTTGTATATAAATTATGACCCCTAGGCCTTTATTTATAGAGTTATGGAAAAGGAATCGTAATCCTAGTAGGATGCGAATTAATTGGAATTAGAATCCTACATGAATTCTATTTAATTAATTTATCCAATTAGGAATAGACATTTAATCATATACTGACTCTTGCAGATTCAGGAATCACGCATGAGCACAAACTCACACACACACGGCAGCCACAAGGACTGCCCATGCGTGCGAGCTGCAGCCCACGCAGCAAGGCCCACGCATCCGTGGCCTTGGCGCGCGCTGGGCTTGTGGCGTGCGTGCTTGCTGGGCGACGGCCTGGCTTCGTGCTGGGCCTTCGTCCGGCAGGCCTCGTCCGATGCTAATTCGTACGATACGCTTCCGATTAAATTTCCATTTCCGGAATCTATTTCCGATACGAACAATATTTAATATTTCCGATTCCGGAATTAATTTCCGTTTCGAACAAATATTTAATATTTCCGTTTCCGGAATTATTTTCCGATTCCGGCAATATTTCCGATTCTGACAATATTTCCGTTTCCGGCAATATTTCCGATTCTGGTAATATTTCCATTTCCAATAATATTTTCCGATACGTACCATGTTTCCGTTTCCGGCAACATCTACGACTTGGATAATATTCATATTTCCGATACGATCCATATTTCCGTTTCCGGCAATATCATCGTTTCCGGAGTATTCATTTCTTGCCTGTGACGATCTTAGCTCCCACTGAAACCAAGATCCGTCGGTTCCGAATATTCATAGATGGAGTATTTAATGCCATTAAATACTTGATCCGTTTACGTACTATTTGTGTGACCCTACGGGTTCAGTCAAGAGTAAGCTGTGGATTAATATCATTAATTCCACTTGAACTGAAGCGGCCTCTAGCTAGGCATTCAGCTCACTTGATCTCACTGAATTATTAACTTGTTAATTAATACTGAACCGCATTTATTAGACTTAACATAGAATGCATACTTGGACCAAGGGCATTATTTCCTTCAGTCTCCCACTTGTCCTTAGGGACAAGTGTGCATTTCCTAATTCCTTTGTCGCTCGATGCTTGCTCTTGAACATAAGGTAAGAGTTGTCATCCTTATTATGTCCAGAGGTGTTCCTCGGTTTCAGAGTTCAACTGATCAAATAAACAGATAATCATAGCCTATGATTCATCCGAGCACGGCCATGCATTTCACAGTTTCTAGCTCTCCGAGTGGCCTTGTACAACTTTTAAGCATCTCATCCCGATTTATGGGAGGACAATCCCAATCTTGCGATCTTGAGATTAGACTTCGTTTGATAGGTGATTACCTGAGCGTTGCCTTTATAGCCTCCTTTTACGGTGCGACGGTTGGTCAACGTCAAAGCAACCAGTTCTCAAACAAGTAATCTCAAATCACTCAGGTATTGAGGATTTAGTGTCTAATAATTTAATGAAATTTACTTATGACAGACTTTCATCTCTTACAGTAAAGTTTCATAGGTCTTGTCCGATACTAGTCTTCCCAAAGTAAGTATCTATGCAAATGATTATGACATTGCCATGTCCACATAGTTCAAGAAACAGAACTACTAGTCATCTTGCATTCTAATCGTCTAACGTTTTCTATGCGTCCAATTTTATAGAAAACTCCGATTAGGGACCATTTTCAATCTTTGACATTCAAGTTCACTTGATAGACATTTCTTAGTCACAGGACTGGTCCTGACAGTCTATCTTGAATATATTGTCAAATTGAAGGGACTCATCATTTAATACTAAACCAAGATTAAATGGAATATGAAAATACATTTCATATATGATAAATGTTCAACCCCAATGTTTTACAACCATGGGCCTCAAACCCATTTTCTAAAACAATTCATGGAATTCAAAGCTATGCTTGATTTCCAGTGCGACAATGTGAGTGTTGCTTCTCACTTGTTGCATAGGTTTAGTTATCATGCTTTGCCAATCTTAACATCCTTTTTCATCGAATGTTCTTTGAGATATGATGATAAGATCTTTTCGAGTTTGTTTATTATGTGATCTAGTCTTTCTTACTACATTAGTGGTTCTACGCATTTTGCAATGAAGAACCATTAAGTTAGCAGACGTTTTTCTTGCTTCAAGAGTGGTTCCACGTATTTTTCAATGAAGAACCATCAAGCCAGCAGATAGGTGATCTACCCAAGTTCAGTGAAGAACTTTAAACAACCCTGTTTTATTGCTTCTTAGGCAATAATTACTTTTACTTCAACTGCATAGGTTGCTAGTGATGCTTTGTTTGGATTTACCTATCCAAGCAGTTCATAGATATGTGGAAGACTCTCCAACTGTATCTTAGAACATAGAAATTAATATTTTAATTTCCCACGCAACAACTCATGGTCTCCAACCCATGTTGCCATTTCGAAACACGATGCTCTTTAGCTCGTCCTTGTCAATGGTTAACTCCAAAGGGTCTTGCTTGATCCTTTGCCAGTGTTTATGCGTGTAGCATCAATATTTAGCATATCTTTATTTCCTTGAATCAAGAACTATTCCTATGTACCTTTTCAAGTACCATAAGTATTCTTGATCTCAATCTAGTTGATCTTCACTTAGATCAATAGAGATTGGTATATGTTCGTCATGGCTAAAGTCATACGATACGTTTTTGGCGATCCTCATATTATATCATACATGATAAATTCTTTTGCAGAATAATTCCCAATTGAATTCTATTCATGTAACTTTAGCTTATTCAATTTCAGCAGATACTGAATCCAGCTAAATTCTTTGACATATAATATAGGTTAAGAATCTCATTTAGACTCTTTGATGTTTAACTTAGTAAGTGCTTATACATAGTTCAAACATCCTTTACTTAGATTTATTCATATGGGTCGAATATCTCCAATGGAGACTTTCGTGTTTGATTTAGTAAATGCCATTACTTAATCCAAAACAATATCATAAGATCTTTGTAAATAGATCTTAATACCCAGTATGTACTAAGTTTCGCCATGGTCCATTATTGATGAATAATCTCAAATCTAAGTTTTTAGCATTTGAATGTTATTTCACAATAGAGAGATATGTGTGTGATACACATAGGACCAAATAAGTTTTTATGTACTCCCACTAAACTTCTTATATATCTATAAGAATCATGTATATTTTATGAAACTAAAATACTTATTAGCTTCACTAAAATACATTTCTAATTCCGAATTGCTTGCTTAAATCTGTACTTAGATTTCATAAGCTAGCTTTCCTTTTCAAGCATTTATTTGGATCCACAAATCCTATGACATACCATGTACATAGTTTATTCCAACATTTGATTGAGGAATACGTTTTGTCATCCAATTGCCATATGTACCAATATGCAATCATTGCTTGAATTATAGACTTAAGCATTACGATTTTGCATGAGGTTTCAACACAATCCATGCCATGAATTTGCTTGTAACCTTTAGCAACTAATCTAGCTTTGTGTGTGAACACAATTCCATGTTTGATGGTTTTTATCCTTAAAACAAACTTGCAACCAATAGGTGTGAACCCATTCTTGCAAATCAACAAAATTTCAATTTTGTCATCAAAACATTGAGTATGTTTTATGGCCTTTAACCAATTAAACATATAGTCTATATATGGCCTCTAACCATTTTAGGGAATCTGGGTTTCGTCATAGCTTTTTTACAAGTCACAAACTCATTAATCTACATGATAATAGTTTGACTGCAAGTTGTAGGTTTCTTCACTATTTAATAGAAGAATCTCATAGTTTCATTGACCTGATCTCTATGTTTCTTTACTATCTAATAGAAGAATCTCATAGTTTCAGTGACTTGAATTCTATGCCTACTTGGGTATAGAACATCAAACATTAGAATATCAATAGCCACTTAAAGTCCTTTGAATATTCTGTTCTCCTTGAAGCACTTGTAAAGTCTTCTAAGAGATGTCTATTCTTTAAAGCCACTTCTAAAGTCTTAAAGAATAAGTTCGGATTTTCTGAAGCACTTCGAAAAGCCTCCGGAATGTCCGTTTATGTTTGTTGTTCGCCTCGAAAACTTTCGAGGTCTATTTTCTCCCACTTGTCATTTTGGAAACGAATCTCCAAAAGGACATCATTTCGAGCAAACAAACATTATGTTCTCAAAAATTCGTGGTAGAAACAATACCCTTGTGTCTCATTTGAATAAATCACAATGAAACATATATCTATACTTGGGCCTTAGTTTGTCGAATGACAAACACTAAGCTCCACTGAGTTTTACAACTCTCTAGATATATTTTATGAAAAGTTATTCTGAATTTACTTTTCAATAGCTTTGACGAATTTTGGTTTAGTTTGGTGGTAGTTGAGCATTTTGTTTTGGAAATTATAGGAAAAGTCTTTATGATTCATCATTAATCGAATCAAGTACTAATTGACTTCGATTATTCCAACTAAGATATGCCATATCTTATGGACCTAGATTGTGAAATTACACCACACAATCATTGATGATCATATTTGGTCTCAAGTAATCATCAACATGATCTAACCTAGATCTTTATGATTTCTTGCCAAGTGGATTTTATACTTCTGAATCTTTGAACTAGCCAAACAGATTCAACTTATATCACATTTGAGTAAATAAACCTATATTCACTCAAATCCATGTGAAATAATAAAGTCATAAAACCTTTCTTTAGCTTTGAACTCTATCGTCTAGGCGTTCTAACAATAGTTCATATTCTTTGTTACTTTCAACAAGTAAGACTAGCTTGTCTTAAGTTGATCTAGAAATCAACCAACTTTCAAAAGTCCATCAAAATAGAGCTTATGAATGTTAACTTGTTGATATGGTCTAAGCAACAATGCCAAAGATTTGTGGAACTCAAATCAAGGGGTTGATTTGAACCTAGTAAAGTTCTTTAAAGAGTTGTTTGTTTTAATCAAGCATATTGACTCAACCTGTAATTGACCATTTCATTCAAATAAACAAACAAACATTGTTTTTGTTTTTCTTTGAATGTGAGTCTTTCTGTGTTTGAAGCAGAAATTTAGGTATGCTGATTATGGATCAAAATAGCCATTTAGTTCCAGCCTTTAAAACAAACTAGATGACCCTACAACTAATGTAGCATTACCATGCTTCATTTCCCACTTGTAGGCCATTAGTGTAGCCTAGCTTCCATTTTTTTTGAGTTATTACCGAAGTAAGAACCTCAAGCGGTATATGATACCAAGGAAGTTTGATTGCTAGGTCACTTCTCTTTAATCATAAACTTATAGGTAGAAACGGAATCGTAAATTCCTTTCATTTGTTCCTCGTTTTCCTATTTCTTGTAGCCTTTCTTATAGTCTTAAGAATTGAATTCTTTAGTGTTGACTTTTATACTTTGTTAGACATGTCCAATGTCACCAACAAGGTTCTTTACCATTTTAATTTATGTTGAATATTTTGTTTCAACTAGATGATCTTACCAGAAGCTTCTAAAGTTCTCTAAGCATCGATCTATTCGAATGTCTAGGGACTAGACTCATTCGAGAATTAAATGGACAAAGATATTAGGTTGTTAACCATTGGTAAAGCTGAGCGTATTAAACTCAATGCTTTATGATCTCAAAACTACATTGTATTTTGAATTCACAAGCACCAATTGGTTTGCCATTCGATTTTGATACTCGAAAACAACCATAAAAGTCGATATAAGAAACGTACATTTTAAATTGCTCACTTTCTCTCATTTCCGTGAATCGTTCTTGGATTCACTACCAATCGAGAAAATTTACTGTTACCTTTCTAAAAGGATTTATTGCAGTGCAAGATATTTAATTATAAACAATAATTAAAACATACATTGAAGCATGCAAAGTCTAAACATTTATCATGAATAATAACTTGAAATTAAAGCAACCATGCAATTCAAACAAGTTATTAGCATTTTATTCGATTTTATTGTTCCGGCAGGTGTGAATAAAATGATTCCAAGATCCTAAAATCATTGAAGAACTAAGCACAGTTTGTCGACTTAATCCTAGAACATCTTAGGTAAGCAAAAGCCTTTTGCTAATAGTCTAGAAACTATTCTTGGTTGATAGGTACGTCTAAGAACTTATTAGGTAAACCTATCGAATTTGCCACGACATAAAAGGACTCCTTACTTATATCGTTGAGTTTCACCAAAACTAACATGTACTCACAATTATTTGTGTACCTTGCCCCTTTAGGACCAATAAGTAACACCTCGCTGAGCGAAAACTATTACTAGATTGATGTAAAGGATATCCAAGCAAGTGTATATTTTGGCATGGCACCTTTTAACTCAATTTTTAAGTTTGGAACTTAAGGCTCTTACTATGTTGGTTAGATTTTAAGTGAACTAAAATCCTTAATCATGCAACATAATCAAGCTTTTGATCTCATGCATTTTAAGACATATTTAAAACAATAAATAACTTAAAACATGCATAAGATATTTGTGATCTAGTATGGCCCGACTTCATCTTGAAGCTTTGACTTCAAAGTCCGTCTTGAAAATCTCCGTGGGAGGCACCATTTTCTTCAAATAGGATAAGTTATAACTAATTACAACTATTTGATGGTACGCAGACCATATTTGAATCGAAAAACAACTTTGGTACTTTAGACCAATTACATTCAAATTAATGGTACGCAGACCATATTTTCTATCCTATTTGGGCCATACTAGTCACTTCATAACCTGCAAAACAGTACATATACAATATATACCATTCACCCATTCATTATCATGAATGGCCCACATAGCTGGTTAGTAAAACACATTATGCATCACGTAAACATTTGCAGCAATTAATCAAGGGCACCAATAATCTACCAATTATTCAGTCCTTTATTAATTCTAATCGAGTTGTTTTAACCTTAAGGATTTGTAGACCTAATCAAGAGTTTATGACTAAAAAGCGCTCCCACTCAAACCAATAAATTCATATGCTTTACTAATTTTAAACATAAAATTGTATTTCTAGTCTAACCGGAAACATACAAATTTAATTAAAATTTAAAGCTCATATAAATTTACAATTGAATCCAAAATTTAATTTAATTTCAGTCGCATTTAAATTAATTCATGATTTTAATTTTAGTAAAATAATTAGAATAAATTCCATTTATTATAATTATAATATTCAAAATTAAAATCCAAGAAATTAATTCAAATTATTAATTTTAAAATTAATTAAAATTACGTGAACTGAAATTTTCAAATTAAACATTCAAAACGATCTAATCGTAACGCAAACACCCTACGCGTTGCACGCCCATGGGCCGTACGCACACAGCCATTGCTGGCCATGTGCGCGCAGCCCATGCGCTCGTTGCATAGCTGCTGCTTTCCCATACGCAAGCCTCCGCACAGCGCCCACCGCACGCGAGCTATCGCTCGCAGCGCGCGCGCGTTACCGCGCTCGCTGGTGCGCGAGATCGCTCGCTGGTGCGCGCGAGCCATCGCTCGCTGGGGCGCTGCATCGCTCGCTGGCGCGCGCGAGCCATCGCTCGCTGGCGCGCGCGAGCCATCGCTCGCTGGCGCGCGAGATCGCTCGCTGCGCGCGCGCGAGCCATCGCTCGCTGGTGCGCGACATCGCTCGCTGGGCGGGCGACGTCGCGCGCTGTGCGCGCGAGTGATGCTGTGCGCAGCGCTCGTGGCACGCGAGCTTGCGCTCGCTGCGCGCGAGGCTGCGCGCACTTGTGCGAGGCAGCGCGCGTTGTGGCGCAGCTCGCTTGCTGCCCACACGCGACTGCCTTGGCTCGCCCTTCGCCCATGCCCATTCGTTCATTGCTCGTGGCACATGACACAAGGCAGGGCTGCTGCCTTGTGCTCGTGCACTACGCCCTTGCTCATTGCATTCGTGCCGCACGGGCGACGAGCTCCCTTGCTCGTCGTCGCATGCCCGCATTATACAACACCCCTTAAGGGTAACACGAAGCGTCCATTGCTTCGTGCGTGCAAGTTATTTGAACGAATCGCATAAAAATTTAAAATTTATATTTAAAATTAATGACAAATTAATAAATATTATTAATTTCATAATTTTAGGGCGAAAAAATCGAAAATTTATTATCCAATTGATTTCCGATTGATATGGATTCAAGTCTAGGTCATAAAAATTTAAAATTTATCGTAAATTTACAATTTTTATGGTGGTTTTTAATCATAGGTTTCTAATTAAATTACAATTAATTATGAAAATCAAATTAATTCTAAATTATTCTAATTTTCAACAAATTAATCATAATTACAAATTAGATTGCATAATTAACAAGACTAGGCATTCAAACTTGTTAAACATATGCAGTAGGTCAATCAAAAATTCAAGATTTATCAACAAGAATCGCAAATATTTAATTTAACATCTTAAATTTACGAAATTTTGCATTCGAAAAACTAAAACCTTCGAAAAGTCATAGTTAGGCTTCGAATTTGAGAATTCTGGGTTCGGCAGAAAAATACTATTTTTGTCAAAATTTTAGAATGCCTTTTACATGCGGAATTGACACAAAAATCACTCAATTCGGATGAGTAATGAAGAAACTGCCGAAAAACTGCGTACGTATAATTAAATAAACGCAATTTGCAACTAATTAACAATTACGAAAATTAATCACCCCTTTTAATTCTTGCAAATTTGTAATATTTAACCATGTTCATGCAATTTAGATTATGAAAATAATAAGGGGCTCGTGATACCACTGTTAGGTTATGATACATATGACATTACATAGATCATGCGGAAACAACCAATAACCCAGGAAACATATTATTTACACATAATCATATAGCATAATTAGATGCATACTCTTTGTTGCGTGCCTTCCCTAGCTGCGCCCGAACCGAACAAGAACAAGTCTTTTAGGACTCCAAGTGTCGTCCCTCCGTAGAAAGTCCACAGCACGTCCGGATCCGCCTTAAGATTGACCAACTAGAATCGCCCTTAAGGTACTCAGAAAATTCGGCACTTTTGGGGCAAGATGGGTGTTTGAATTTTCTCTCAAAAACTCACTTTTGAATACTTTGAAACTTGTATATAAATTATGACCCCTAGGCCTTTATTTATAGAGTTATGGAAAAGGAATCGTAATCCTAGTAGGATGCGAATTAATTGGAATTAGAATCCTACATGAATTCTATTTAATTAATTTATCCAATTAGGAATAGACATTTAATCATATACTGACTCTTGCAGATTCAGGAATCACGCATGAGCACAAACTCACACACACACGGCAGCCACAAGGACTGCCCATGCGTGCGAGCTGCAGCCCACGCAGCAAGGCCCACGCATCCGTGGCCTTGGCGCGCGCTGGGCTTGTGGCGTGCGTGCTTGCTGGGCGACGGCCTGGCTTCGTGCTGGGCCTTCGTCCGGCAGGCCTCGTCCGATGCTAATTCGTACGATACGCTTCCGATTAAATTTCCATTTCCGGAATCTATTTCCGATACGAACAATATTTAATATTTCCGATTCCGGAATTAATTTCCGTTTCGAACAAATATTTAATATTTCCGTTTCCGGAATTATTTTCCGATTCCGGCAATATTTCCGATTCTGACAATATTTCCGTTTCCGGCAATATTTCCGATTCTGGTAATATTTCCATTTCCAATAATATTTTCCGATACGTACCATGTTTCCGTTTCCGGCAACATCTACGACTTGGATAATATTCATATTTCCGATACGATCCATATTTCCGTTTCCGGCAATATCATCGTTTCCGGAGTATTCATTTCTTGCCTGTGACGATCTTAGCTCCCACTGAAACCAAGATCCGTCGGTTCCGAATATTCATAGATGGAGTATTTAATGCCATTAAATACTTGATCCGTTTACGTACTATTTGTGTGACCCTACGGGTTCAGTCAAGAGTAAGCTGTGGATTAATATCATTAATTCCACTTGAACTGAAGCGGCCTCTAGCTAGGCATTCAGCTCACTTGATCTCACTGAATTATTAACTTGTTAATTAATACTGAACCGCATTTATTAGACTTAACATAGAATGCATACTTGGACCAAGGGCATTATTTCCTTCACTTTGATCACATGCTCTAGGTTTCTCACATTGCATAAGAAGGATGGGTTCCCTTTACCGGCTAGCTTCACGAGTTCCATTGCCGTGATAATCCCTATGTTCTTCGGCTTACCAAAACGACGATATGACACTACTTTGCCTAAGCTAGACCTCAAGTGAACCTTCTGCTTCTCACAATCTATTTTGGCTTTGAACATGGCCAACCAGTCCATTCCTAGAATTACATCTAGCTCTCCTAACTCAAACTCTATTAGGTTAGATAAGAACACGGTCTTGGCTATGGTCAAAGGCACATCTCTATGGATTTTGGTACACTTCACTATGCTACCAGTAGGTATGACTATAGGTACTTCAATTGTTTCAGGCTCTTTCAACCCTAATTTCCCCAAAGCATCTACTGATATAAAAGAATATGTCGCACCAGAATCAAACAGAAATTTAACTAAAATGGAATTAATAAAAAAAGTACCCGCTATGATGTCAGAGGAAGTTTCCGCTTCTTGCCTAGATATCACATTCAGCTTCCCTTGGGCAACTCCTTTGTTATAGCCACCTCCATTGGTGTTTCCATTGTTGTTTCGGTTCCCATTCTGCTGTTGGTTTCCTCCAGGCTTTCCATGGTTCTGGTGATTGCCATTGCTGTTACCATTGTTACAACCTTGGTAATTCCTTTGGTTTCCACCTCCATTTCCCCCATTTCGGTTCTGATTATTCCGATTATTGTTCTGGTGGTTACCTTGGTTAGGCTTTCCATTCTTAGAATAGCCTTCATACTCCCTATGGCCTAACTTCTGACAGAATTTACAAGTCACTAAGTTTCCGTCACAATCCTTTCTAGGGTGATTCATGTTACAGCGCCTACAGTCGTAGGTCCTTACTCCATTCCTTCAAGACTGATTTCCACCACCTTGGTTGTTGCGATTGCCACCATTGTTAGCTCTAAACTGGAAGTACCCATTCCCTTTGTGCTTCTTAAAATTCCCCTGATTCTGATGGTTATTCCCTTGATTCGAGTTTTCACCATCGTTTCTCTTCTCAGTACTCCCATTCTTCCTTTGTTGTAACCCATACAGGTGAGCAGCTTTTCCGTACAGGGTGTCTAATGAGGTAAAGGTCTCTCCAGACAACAACAATTACAAGTCCATGGTCAATCCATTCTCAAATCTTTGAGCCATGAGCTCTTCCGTTGCCACCACTTCAGGTGCAAACCTAGACAGCTCTATAAACTTAGAATAGTATTCCGTTACAGACAAACCCTCCATTATGAGTTCGATGAACTACTGCGCCTTTTGCTTCTTCAGATAGGGTGGGTAAAACTTGTTCCTTAATGCGGTTTTGAATGCTTCCCACCCAAAGTTAGGTGTGGCTCTAAGGGTATTCTCACATCGTTGCCACCATAAATCCGCTTCACCTCTCAGGTAGTACACAGCACTGTTCACCCTAAGGTTTTCGGGGCAATTCACAGCTACAATATGTAAGGTTATGATACATATGACAATACATAAATCATGCGGAAAAACCATAAAGCCAGGAAAGCATATTATTTACACATAATCATTTAGCATAGTATAGATGCATACACTTTGTAGCGTGCCTTCCCTAGCTGCGCCCGAACCGAACAGGAACAAGTCTTTAGGACTCCAAGTGTCGTCCTTGTTAGGTTATGATACATATGACAATTCATAAATCATGCGGAAAGACCATAAAGCCAGGAAAACATATTATTTACACATAATCATTTAGCATAGAATTGATGCATACATGTTGTAGCGTGCCTTCCCTAGCTGCGCCCGAACCGAACAAGAACAAGTCTTTAGGACTCCAAGTGTCGTCCCTCTATAGATAGTCCACAGCACGTCCGGATCCGCCTTAAGCTTGACCAACCAGGATCGCCCTTAAGGTACTTAGAATTTTCGGTTAGTATAGGCAATTGTATGACTGAATTTTTGCTCTTAAAAATCACTTTGAATACTTGAATCCTCTATACAAAATAATGACCCTAGGCCTTTATTTATAGAGGTATGGAAAGGGAATCGTAATCCTATCAGGATACGAATTAATTAAACTAGAATCCTTATAGAATTCTTATTTAATTAATTCATCCTTTTAGGTTTAGGAATTTAATCATATGTCGAAACCTGATTGCTTTAGGATTCGTATAGCACACAAACACACACGCACGCACAGCAGCCCACGAGGGGCGCCATGCGCGCGCGCGCAGCCCGCGAGCTCGCAGCCCACTGCCACAAGCCCACACGCTGCCGCAGCCTTGGCGCGCGCTGGGCCTGCCTTGCGGTGGGCCTGGCGCAGCCTTGGCTGGTGCGTTTGTGGCGCGCTGGCTTGCTGGGTTATGGCCCGGCTTCGTGCTGGGCCTTCGTCTGGCAGGCCTCGTCCGATGCTAATTCGTACGATACGCTTCCGATTAATTTCTCGATTCCGGAATTCATTTCCGATACGAATAATATTTAATATTTCCGATTCCGGAATTAATTTCCGTTTCGAACAAATATTTAATATTTCCGTTTCCGGAATTATTTTCCGATTCCGATAATATTTCCGATTCTGACAATATTTCCATTTCCGGCAATATTTCCGATTCCGGCAATATTTCCATTTCCAATAATATTTTCCGATACGTACCATGTTTCCGTTTCCGGCAACATCTACGACTTGGATAATATTTATATTTCCGATACGATCCATACTTCCGTTTCCGTCAATATCATCGTTTCCGGAGCATTCATTTCTTGCCTGTGACGATCTCAGCTCCCACTGAAACCAAGATCCGTCGATTCCGAATATCCATAGATGGAGTATTTAATGCCATTAAATACTTGATCCATTTACGTACTATTTGTGTGACCCTACGGGTTCAGTCAAGAGTAAGCTGTGGATTAATATCATTAATTCCACTTGAACTGAAGCGGCCTCTAGCTAGGCATTCAGCTCACTTGATATCACTGAATTATTAACTTGTTAATTAATACTGAACCGCACTTATTACACTTAACATAGAATGCATACTTGGACCAAGGGCATTATTTCCTTCAGTCTATTAGTGCAAGAGAGTGGCTGAATTTTATTTCAAAAACTTACCCTTTGAATACTTCAATCGTCTGTATAAATTATTACCCTAGGCCCTTATTTATAGAGGTTTGGAAAGGGAACTGGAATCCTAGTAGGATACGATTTAATTAAACTTAGAATCCTACAAGGACTCTAATTAATTAAATAATCCTAATAGAAATAGGAGTTTAATCATACACCAAATCCTAATAGATTTAGGAATTGTGCATGGACACAAACACACATGCACGGAGCCACGAGGGCACCCGCACGCAAGCGCTCGGCCCACGCAGCCCACGCTGGGAAGCATTGCCTTGGCGCGCTGTTGCTTGCTGGGCGATGGCCTGGCTTCGTGCTGGGCCTTCGTCCGGCAGGCCTCGTCCGATGCTTATTCGTACGATACGCTTCCGATAAAATTCCCGGTTTCAGAATTCAATTTCGATACGAACAATATTTAATATTTCCGTTTCCGGAATTATTTTCCGATTCCGATAATATTTGCGATTCTGACAATATTTCCGTTTCCGACAATATTTCCGATTCCGGCAATATTTCCATTTCCGATAATATTTTCCGATACGTACCATGTTTCCGTTTCCGGCAACATCTACGACTTGGATAATATTTATATTTCCGATACGATCCATATTTCCGTTTCCGGCAATATCATCGTTTCCGGAGCATTCATTTCTTGCCTGTGACGATCTCAGCTCCCACTGAAACCAAGATCCGTCGATTCCGAATATCCATAGATGGAGTATTTAATGCCATTAAATACTTGATCCGTTTACGTACTATTTGTGTGACCCTACGGGTTCAGTCAAGAGTAAGCTGTGGATTAATATCATTAATTCCACTTGAACTGAAGCGGCCTCTAGCTAGGCATTCAGCTCACTTGATCTCACTGAATTATTAACTTGTTAATTAATACTGAACCGCGCTTATTAGACTTAACATAGAATGCATACTTGGACCAAGGGCATTATTTCCTTCAGTCTATTAGTGCAAGAGAGTGGCTGAATTTTATTTCAAAAACTTACCCTTTGAATACTTCAATCGTCTGTATAAATTATTACCCTAGGCCCTTATTTATAGAGGTTTGGAAAGGGAATTGGAATCCTAGTAGGATACGATTTAATTAAACTTAGAATCCTACAAGGACTCTAATTAATTAAATAATCCTAATAGAAATAGGAGTTTAATCATACACCAAATCCTAATAGATTTAGGAATTGTGCATGGACACAAACACACATGCACGGAGCCACGAGGGCACCCGCACGCAAGCGCTCGGCCCACGCAGCCCACGCTGGGAAGCATTGCCTTGGCGCGTTGTTGCTTGCTGGGCGATGGCCTGGCTTCGTGCTGGGCCTTCGTCCGGCAGGCCTCGTCCGATGCTTATTCGTACGATACGCTTCCGATAAAATTCCCGGTTTCGGAATTCATTTCCGATACGAACAATATTTAATATTTCCGTTTCCGGAATTATTTTCCGATTCCAATAATATTTGCGATTCTGACAATATTTCCGTTTCCGACAATATTTCCGATTCCGGTAATATTTCCATTTCCGATAATATTTTCCGATACGTACCATGTTTCCGTTTCCGGCAACATCTACGACTTGGATAATATTTATATTTCCGATACGATCCATATTTCCGTTTCCGGCAATATCATCGTTTTCGGAGTATTCATTTCTTGCTTGTGACGATCTCAGCTCCCACTGAAACCAAGATCCGTCGATTCCGAATATCTATAGATAGAGTATTTAATGCCATTAAATACTTGATCCGTTTACGTACTATTTGTGTGACCCTACGGGTTCAGTCAAGAGTAAGCTGTGGATTAATATCATTAATTCCACTTGAACTGAAGCGACCTCTAGCTAGGCATTCAGCTCACTTGATCTCACTGAATTATTAACTTGTTAATTAATACTGAACCACATTTATAGACTTAACATTGAATGCATACTTGGACCAAGGGCATTATTTCCTTCAGTCTCCCACTTGTCCTTAGGGACAAGTGTGCATTTCCTAATTCCTTCGTCGCTCGATGCTGGCTCTTGAACATAAGGTAAGAGTTGTCATCCTTATTATGTCTAGAGGTGTTTCTCGGTTTCAGAGTTCAACTGATCAAATAAACAGATAATCATAGCCTATGATTCATCCGAGCACGGCCATGCATTTCACAGTTTCTAGCTCTCCGAGTGGCCTTGTACAACTTTTAAGCATCTCATCCCGATTTATGGGAGGACAATCCCAATCTTGCGATCTTGAGATTAGACTTCGTTTGATAGGTGATTACCTGAGCGTTGCCTTTATAGCCTCCTTTTACAGTGCGACGGTTGGTCAACGTCAAAGCAACCAGTTCTCAAACAAGTAATCTCAAATCACTCAGGTATTGAGGATTTAGTGTCTAATAATTTTAATGAAATTTACTTATGACAGATTTTCATCTCTTACAGTAAAGTTTCATAGGTCTGTCCGATACTAGTCTTCCCAAAGTAAGTATCTATGCAAATGATTATGACATTGCCATGTCCACATAGTTCAAGAAACAGAACTACTAGTCATCTTGCATTCTAGTCGTCTAACGTTTTCTATGCGTCCAATTTTATAGAAAACTCCGACCAGGGACCATTTTCAACTTTTGACATTCAAGTTCACTTGATAAACATTTCTTAGTCACAGGACTGGTCCTGACAGTCTATCTTGAATATATCGTCAAATTGAAGGGACTCATCAATTAATAAACCACAAATTAAATGGAAAAATGAATTCTATTCATTTATTGTGAATGATTAACCAATAATGTTTTACAAAGATTTAAACTCTAAAACTTTAAAACATTAAATAAGGACATCAAAGCCATTCTCTAATATGCTTGATTCCCATAGTTGCAGTGTGCGAGTTGTGCTTCGCCTGCGGCAGAGGTTTAGTCAATGGATCTGATATGTTGTCATCAGTTCCAATCTTGCTTATCTCGACTTCTTTTCTTTCAACGAACTCTCGTAGAAGGTGAAATCTACGAAGTACATGCTTGACTCTTTGGTGGTGTCTAGGCTCCTTTGCCTGTGCAATAGCTCCGTTGTTATCTCAATACAGGGCTATTGGTCCTTTAATGAAGGGGACTACACCTAGTTCACCTATGAACTTCCTTAGCCATATAGCTTCCTTTGCTGCTTCATGTGCAGCAATGTACTCCGCTTCAGTTGTAGAATCCGCAATGGTGCTTTGCTTAGCACTTTTCCAGCTTACTGCACCTCCGTTGAGGAAGAAGACAAACCCAGACTGTGATCTGAAATCATCTTTGTCGGTTTGGAAACTTGCGTCCGTATAGCCTTTAACAATTAATTCATCATCTCCACCATAGACCAGGAAGTCATCTTTGTGCCTTTTTAGGTACTTCAGAATATTCTTGGCAGTAGTCCAATGTGCCTCTCCTGGGTCTGACTGGTATCTGCTCGTAGCACTGAGTGCGTACGCAACATCCGGGCGTGTACATATCATAGCATACATTATTGAACCAATCAATGATGCATATGGAATCCCATTCATTCGTCTACGCTCATCAAGTGTTTTTGGGCACTGAGTCTTGGTTAGAGTCATTCCATGAGACATGGGTAGGTAGCCTCGCTTGGAGTCTGCCATATTGAACCTATCAAGCACCTTATTGATATAAGTGCTTTGACTAAGTCCAATTATCTTTTTAGATCTATCTCTGTAAATCTTGATGCCCAATATGTACTGTGCTTCTCCTAGATCCTTCATCGAAAAACATTTCCCAAGCCAAATCTTGACAGAGTTCAACATAGGAATGTCATTTCCGATAAGTAATATGTCGTCGACATATAATACTAGAAAAGCAATTTTGCTCCCACTGACCTTCTTGTATACACAAGATTCATCTGCGTTCTTGATGAAACCAAAGTCACTGACTGCTTCATCAAAACGTATATTCCAGCTCCTGGATGCCTGCTTCAATCCGTAGATTGATTTCTTTAGCTTGCATACCTTTTTAGCATTCTTTGGATCCTCAAAACCTTCAGGTTGTGTCATAAACACAGTTTCTGTTAAAACGCCGTTTAAGAAAGCGGTTTTGACATCCATCTGCCATATTTCGTAATCGTAATATGCAGCGATTGCTAACATTATCCGAATAGACTTTAGCATTGCAACTGGTGAAAAGGTTTCATCGTAATCTACACCGTGGACTTGCCTGTAACCTTTTGCAACCAATCTAGCTTTGAAAACTTCAAGTTTCCCATCCTTGTCCTTTTTCAGTTTGAAAACCCATTTGCTTCTAATGGCTTGGTAGCCATCTGGCAAATCGACCAAATCCCATACTTGGTTTTCTGACATGGAGTCTAATTCAGATTGCATGGCTTCTTGCCATTGCTTGGAGCTAGGGCTCGTCATAGCTTGTTTGTAAGTCGCAGGTTCATCACTTTCAAGTTATAGAACGTCATAGCTCTCGTTCGTCAAAATAACTAAGTACCTTTCCGGTTGAGATCTATATCTTTGCGATCTACGCGGGGTAACATTTTTAGATTGACCATGATTCTCACCAGATTCTTCTAAAGATCTCTGAGTTTCATCCTGAATGTCATCTTGAGCATTCTCTAGAGTTTGTTGTTCGACTCGAATTTCTTCGAGGTCTACTTTTTCCCACTTGTCATTTTGGAAATGTGATCTTTCTCCAAAAAGACACCATCTCGAGCAACAAACACCTTGTTCTCAGATGTATTGTAGAAGTAATACCCCTTTGTTTCCTTTGGATAGCCCAAAAGGGTACATTTGTCAGATTTCGGATGAAAGTTTGTCTGAAATTAATCGTTTGACGTATACTTCACATCCCCAAATCTTAAGAAAAGACACATTTGGAGGCTTTCCAAACCATAACTCATATGGAGTCTTTTCGACAGCTTTAGACGGAGCTCTATTTATAGTGAGTGCAGCTGTATTTAGTGCATGTCCCCAAAATTCTATTGGAAGTTCGGCCTGACCCATCATTGACCTGACCATGTCTAGCAAGGTTCTGTTCCTCCGTTCCGACACACCATTCCATTGTGGTGTTCCAGGAGGAGTCAATTCTGACAGAATTCCACATTCTTTCATATGGTCATCAAATTCATAGCTCAGATATTCACCGCCTCTATCAGACCGCAGTGCCTTAATCTTCTTGCCTAATTGATTCTCTACTTCACTCTGAAATTCCTTGAATTTGTCAAAGGATTCAGACTTATGCTTCATTAGGTATGTAACACCCCCAAATTTCTCTCTTTTTAAAACCAACATTTATTTGAATAAAACCAACATGGAGAGAAAGTTAGGAGTATTACTGCCACGTGATTACGTTAAAGGCTAATTAACTCAACTAATGCAGCGGAATAACTCAAATACTTTTCTTTATTTAATAATAATAATCCAAATAAATAGTGTATATTCGATAAACCCTTGAAATGAAAATACTAAAATCTGAACTCACATATGAAACCAACTTAGAAAAAAAAATCCTAACTAGTTAACTCTCCATTAATCCCGTATGCAAGCATGTCACATCATCACATCAAGTTCCTGAAAACTGCTCACCGAAAGGTGAACAGGGCCAAGCCAAAACAAATAGGAAATACAGGTTAGCAAAAGCTAAGTACGAATATATGCAAGACATGTAAAACATTTATATATAGTTGAACATACTTTCACAAACCATTTAATTCAAACTTGCTTTTGAAATCATAGAAGATTCATTTTCCAAAATTAGAAACTTTCCATAAATAGTAACTTTCCATAAATAATAACTTTCCAAAAGTATAAACATTTCAAGAATTAAGATTTCCAAAATAGAAACTTTCCAAAAGTAGAAATATTCCATAAAAAGAAATATTCCCAATATATAAACTTTCCAAATATAACAATATTCCAAAAGTAGAAACTTTCTAGAAATAGATTCCAATTAGAATATGAAAAACAAACACCTCTTCTTATCTCCCCTTCCTTCCTAAATGTGTACACCCCCAAGCTAGTATTCCATCACAAATCTATACATTGGGGTACTAACCAAATAATAGTCAACAAGTGACCCTCGACTTACACAACAAGTGATGCGTATGAACATAAAAGTTCCATGAAATCCATTCCACCTTGAGACTTTATAAAAGTACAATAATGTTATGAAAGACCATCCAGTTCTGACCATATGATAAACCAACAATGCTCCTTTTATTTAATCAAATTTTTTTTTTTTAAAGAAAACAACGTATTTTGAAATAAAGATTTATAACTCATCAAGACCAAAGAAACTATTTCAAACACCACTTGAAAAAATCCATCATCATATTAAAATCAATAAAAATATTTATCCTTTCAAAAATCCTCAAACAATTTTCACAAATCAAGAAACAATTGAAAATCACTAATTTACAATTTTCAATTTGAAAACAATTAATAATTTGAAGTTAATAATCAAACCATACATATATTTCATTCATAAAATAATCTAGCCACAAACACGTACCTTGATTAAATAACACCTCACACAAAGATTAGTATGATCCTGCTACGGATCACTCACGAGTTTCGTAAAAGAGAAGGATTTGAAAATAATTGGGGTGTGGAAGTCACGAAACCAAAAGGTAGACGTCGGCGGAAAGGAGTGCACGACGGGGGTGTCGTGGTGGTTGTATAAGGGTTTTAGGTAAGAAGGTTTAGAGCCAAAGAGGGAGAAGAAGTTTAAGAGCGGGCTTGGGAAAACTCTCAACTTTTGGTGTGAGGAATTATGAATGAAGTAGGGGGTATTTATAGGTGTAGGATTAGGGTTAGGGTTATAATAGAACCCTAAGGGGTATGGCCGTGGTTGGTGTTCAAGTTGTGATAGGATTCTGAATCTAGTCATGATTTTGGTGATATTCGATTTAGAGTACAATCGTTTAAAATAGAAATAAAAAAGATAAAATCACGAAATTTTAAACAGAGGTTTGAATAATTAATTAAGATTTATCCTGAAATTTTCAGAATTTATCTCAAAGAATTCGGATTTTTAGGGAATTTTGAATTGGTAAAACTCTTTAAATCCAATTTTAAATAGAATTATCTTATTTTTCCAAAACAAATTCCGAAATATATTCTCATAAATATCATATAATATATAACTGATTTTATAAAATACTAAACGTAATTTTCGGATTTATAAAATAATTTTAAGTTGATTAAAACTCTTTTTCTCCAAAATTGATTCCTAATATAATTAGGAATTAATAAAATATGAAAAATATAATTTAATTCAGTTTTGAAAATAATGTTCACATTTGAATATTTTCCCTCCAAAATATTTGAATATTTTTCCCTCCAAAATAATTTAATATCAAATATATATTAAAAAAAATGCATAAAATGATTAATAAAATGCCTAAAAATATGGGGTATTACAGTCTACCCCCCTTAAAAGACGTTTCGTCCCGAAACTTAGGACATTACCATTCTATACTCCAAAAACGGAAATATATAAATTCTACCGACTTTCTAAATGAAGGAAGGTGTTAATGCACTTGCATAACATAGACCAAAATAGCTAAAACTTGGTAAAACATGCTAAAAATGGGTAAAAGCGCGAAATTTTATCGCATTCTACCCCCTTTAAAAAGAAAGTTACGACCCCGTAACTCGCCTACTAACCTCAACGAAGAGTTCTGGGTATTTCTCCTTCATTGCAGCCTCAGCTTCCCAAGTTGCTTCCTCGGTTTTATGGTTTGACCACAATACCTTGACAATTTCTACATCTTTATTTCGGGTACTCCTGCCTTTTCTATCTAGTATCCTTACCGGCCTTTCCTCATATGTCAGGGTTTCATCCATTTCAACGGTTTCCGGTTGCAACACATCGGATATATCTGGGATGTATTTTCTAATTTGGGAAACATGGAAAACATTATGCACTCGACTCAACTCATTGGGTAAATCAAGTCTATACGCTACATTCCCAATCCGCTTCAGGATTTCATATGGTCCAATGTACTTCGGACTTAATTTCCCCTTCTTTCCGAATCTCATCACTCCTTTCATTGGAGATATTTTCAATAACACCTTCTCCCCGACTTGGTATTCCTCTTCCCTTCTGCGGGAATCCGCGTAACTTTTCTGGCGGTCTTGCGATGCCTTGATCTTTTCCTGGATGAATTTCACTTGCTTTACTGTTTCTTCTAAGAATTCTGGTCCAAGAACAACTGTTTCACTTATATCATTCCAGCAAATAGGACTTCTACATTTCCTTCCATACGACGCTTCAAAAGGAGCCATTCCAATACTTGCATGGTAGCTATTGTTGTATGAGAACTCGATCAAATCTAAATTATCTTCCCATAAACCCTGATATTCCATCACACATGATCTTAACATGTCCTCCAAAGTCTGAATTGTCCTTTCTGTCTGACCGTCTGTAGCTTGGTGAAATGTTGTACTCATAAGTATTTTTGTTCCTAAGGCTTTCTGCAAACTTTGCCAAAAGTTGGACAAGAATCTGGAATCCCTATCCGAGATAATGTCACTTGGAACTCCATGATACTTCACGTACTACGAACTTTACATAGGCTTTAGCCAACTTCTCCATGGTCCATACACTCTTCATTGGTATAAAAATTGCTGATTTTGTCAATCGATCCACTATCACCCAAATAGTATCATTTCCACTTCGAGTCTTTGGTAGAGAACCAACAAAATCCATTGAAATTGAATCCCATTTCCATTTAGGGACTTCTAATGACTGAACTTTCCCTTGCGGTCTTCGATGTTCGCTCTTGACCTTCTGACATGTCAAACATTTAGCCACAAATTCAGCTACTTCACGCTTCATATTGGGCCACCAAAATATTTTCTTCATGTCCTTATACAACTTATCCCCACCTGGATGCATTGAATAAGGTGAGTTATGCGCCTCCCCAATCAACCTTTGCTTTAAATCCTTGCTTTTCTGCGGAATGCACCATCTTCCTTTGAAACGAATACTTCCATCCTCAGCGATCTGAAAGTCCAATACTTCCCCTTCTATAATCTTTTCCCTTATTTTCACCAACTTCTCATCACTTGGTTGACTTTCCCGAATTTCGTCATAAATTGAAGGTCTCACCGAAATAGCATTCAACATCCTTTCCACTTCTCCATGCTCCAGAACTTCCAAATTCATCTTATGAAAGTCTATACACAACTGATCTGCCATAACCAATGCATTCACCGAATGGCTAGACTTCCTACTTAAAGCATCTGCCACCACATTGGCCTTCCCTTCATGGTACTGAATATCCAAGTCATAGTCTTTTATCAATTCTAGCCACCTTCTCTGCCTCATATTCAGATCTTTTTGGGTGAATATGTATTTCAAACTCTTATGATCGGTAAAAATCTTTACTGTCACCCCATACAGGCAGTGTCTCCAAATTTTCAATGCAAACACGATAGCTGCCAACTCTAGATCATGTGTTGGATAATTTACTTCATACGGTTTCAATTGCCTAGATGCATAAGCTATAACCTTCCTATTCTGTTGCAAAACACAACCCAAACCATACTTCGAAGCATCACTAAACACCTCATAAACTTCACTCCCATCCGGTAATGCTAACACCGGTGCAGAAGTTAACCTTTCCTTCAACTTTGAAAACGCCTCCCCACACTCCGAAGTCCATACAAACTTAATTTCCTTTTTCATCAAACTCGTCATAGGCCTTGAAATCCTTGAGAAGTCCTTCACAAACCTTCTATAGTAACCTGCCAAACCCAGAAAACTCCTTATATCTGACACACTTTTTGGGGTTGGCCATTCACTGACTGCTTGAATCTTTGCTGGATCTACAGATACCCCTTCCTTAGTTATCACATGTCCTAAAAATGCAACCTTCTCCAACCAAAACTCGCACTTTGAGAGTTTTGCATACAATTGATTTTCCCTTAAAGTCACCAAAACTTCCCTCAAATGCTCCTCATGGTCCTCCTTGTTTTTCGAATATATTAAGATATCATCAATAAAGACAACTACTGATTTATCCAAAAACGGACTGAAAATCCTATGCATCAAATCCATCATCATATTAAAATCAATAAAAATATTTATCCTTTCAAAAATCCTCAAACAATTTTCACAAATCAAGAAACAATTGAAAATCACTAATTTACAATTTTCAATTTGAAAACAATTAATAATTTGAAGTTAATAATCAAACCATACATAGATTTCATTCATAAAATAATCTAGCCACAAACACGTACCTTGATTAAATAACACCTCACACAAAGATTAGTATGATCCTGCTACGGATCACTCACGAGTTTCGTAAAAGAGAAGGATTTGAAAATAATTGGGGTGTGGAAGTCACGAAACCAAAAGGTAGACGTCGGCGGAAAGGAGTGCACGACGGGGGTGTCGTGGTGGTTGTATAAGGGTTTTAGGTAAGAAGGTTTAGAGCCAAAGAGGGAGAAGAAGTTTAAGAGCGGGCTTGGGAAAACTCTCAACTTTTGGTGTGAGGAATTATGAATGAAGTAGGGGGTATTTATAGGTGTAGGATTAGGGTTAGGGTTATAATAGAACCCTAAGGGGTATGGCCGTGGTTGGTGTTCAAGTTGTGATAGGATTCTGAATCTAGTCATGATTTTGGTGATATTCGATTTAGAGTAAAATCGTTTAAAATAGAAATAAAAAAGATAAAATCACGAAATTTTAAACAGAGGCTTGAATAATTAATTAAGATTTATCCTGAAATTTTCAGAATTTATCTCAAAGAATTCGGATTTTTAGGGAATTTTGAATTGGTAAAACTCTTTAAATCCAATTTTAAATAGAATTATCTTATTTTTCCAAAACAAATTCCGAAATATATTCTCATAAATATCATATAATATAAAACTGATTTTATAAAATACTAAACGTAATTTTCGGATTTATAAAATAATTTTAAGTTGATTAAAACTCTTTTTCTCCAAAATTGATTCCTAATAGAATTAGGAATTAATAAAATATGAAAAATATAATTTAATTCAGTTTTGAAAATAATTTTCACATTTGAATATTTTCCCTCCAAAATATTTGAATATTTTTCCCTCCAAAATAATTTAATATCAAATATATATTAAAAAAATGCATAAAATGATTAATAAAATGCCTAAAAATATGGGGTATTACAAGGTAGACATAACCATATCTACTGAAGTCATCAGTGAAAGTGATAAAGTAGCTGAAACCACCTCTAGCATTTGTACTCATTGGTCCACATACATCTGTATGGATTAAACCCAATAGTCCAGTTGCTCTTTCTCCAATTTTAGAGAAAGGTTGCTTTGTCATTTTGCCAAGTAAACATGATTCGCATTTACCATAATCCTCTAAGTCAAATGGTTCTAGAATTCCTTCCTTTTGAAGTTTTTCTAAGCGTTTCAAGTTTATATGGCCTAATCGACAATGCCACAGATAGGTGAGATCTGAATCATCCCTTTTGGCCTTTTTGGTATTTATGTTATAAATTTGTTTGTCGTGATCTAATAAATAAACTCCATTGACTAATCTAGCAGATCCATAAAACATCTCTTTAAAATAAAACGAACAACTATTGTCTTTTATTAAAAAGGAAAATCCCTTAGCATCTAAGCAAGAAACTGAAATGATGTTTTTAGTAAGACTTGGAACATGGAAACATTCTTCCAGTTCCAAAACTAGCCCAGAGGGCAACGACAAATAATAAGTTCCTACAGCTAATGCAGCAATCCGTGCTCCATTTCCCACTCGTAGGTCGACTTCACCCTTGCTTAACTTTCTACTTCTTCTTAGTCCCTGTGGATTGGAACATAAGTGTGAGCCACAACCTGTATCTAATACCCAAGAAGTTGAATTAGCAAGTATACAGTCTATAACGAAAATACCTGAAGATGGAACGACTGTTCTGTTCTTCTGATCTTCCTTTAGCTTTGGACATTCCCTTTTGTAATGGCCTATTCCATGACAATAAAGACAGCTTGATGTGGACTTGTCCTGCTTTGATTTAGCATTGCCCTTGGACTTTCCACTTTTCTTGAACGGTCTCCTTCTAGCCTTGAGTAAATCTTTGGCTTCACAGTCCAGTATTATCTCAGCCTTTCTGACAAGGTGAACAAATTCTGCAACTGTTTCTTCTCTTGGTTCATTGAGGTATAGTTGCTTGAAGCGACCAAACCCAGTGTGTAGTGAATTGAGCAACATAGAGACTTCCATCCTTTCGCTTATTGGTGTTCCCAGTAGACTTAGGCGATCAAAGTATGAACGCATAAGATCCACATGGAACCTCAGTGGGACACCTACCCTCTGTTTAGTGCGAAGGAGCTGAACATGTGTTTCTTGGACTTCCATCCTATAACACTTGTTGGGAGAACTAACCTTTAGACCAGACATTGATTCAATCAACTCA
Organism: Spinacia oleracea; assembly: GCF_020520425.1. Classification (NCBI taxonomy): domain Eukaryota; kingdom Viridiplantae; phylum Streptophyta; class Magnoliopsida; order Caryophyllales; family Amaranthaceae; genus Spinacia; species Spinacia oleracea. The sequence goes on along the minus strand of NC_079488.1, from coordinate 12,839,771 downwards.
TGAACGTTCAGATATCCCTCTGATTTTTTATGAGCGTAAAAGGTTCATAAGCTACAAACCTTCTAGCCCATTCATCACGGATATTGTTCAGCATGAGACTCATAACCTTTTTGAGATCCGCATACCAGGCGAAAAAATCTTTCAGGGGTCATGTCTCTGGCATAGTAGCTTGGCATGGGATGTAACAGTACATACTCAAGTCCATTGAGTCTGACTATTTCAACTAGCTTAGCTTCCCATTCAAGAAAACTCGATAGGTTCAGCTTGACCATAAGCTCAGAACCCATGATGACGTTTTGGTCGTTGTTTGCCATAATTAAAACTACAATTGAAAAGAATAAACAAATAAATAACCATTCATAGTTTCTCTTAATAAACTTAAATTCCAGCATACATGCATAATTCAATGTTCATTAAGCATTTTATTCAAGTTATGTGTTCCGGCAGGTGTGAATAAAATGATTCCAAGATCCTAAAATCATTGAAGAATTAAGCACAGTTTGTCGACTTAATCCTAAAACATCTTAGGTAAGCAAAAAACCTTTTGCTAATAGTCTAGAAACTATTCTTGGTTGATAGGAACGTCTAAGAACTTATTAGGTAAACCTATCGATTTTTCCACGACATAAAAGGACTCCTTACTTATATCGTTGAGTTTCACCAAAACTAACATGTACTCACAATTATTTGTGTACCTTGCCCCTTTAGGACCAATAAGTAACACCTCGCTGAGCGAAAACTATTACTAGATTGATGTAAAGGATATCCAAGCAAGTGTATATTTTGGCATGGCACCTTTTAACTCAATTTTTAAGTTTGGAACTTAAGGTTCTTACTATGTTGGTTAGATTTTAAGTGAACTAAAATCCTTAATCATGCAACATAATCAAGCCGCAATCTCATGCATAATTAAGACATATTTAAAGCAATAAATAACTTAAAGCATGCAGAAGATAAATGTGATCTAGTATGGCCCGACTTCATCTTGAAGCTTCAACTTCAATGTCCTTCTTGAAAATCTCCGTGGGAGGCATAATTTTCTTCAAATAGGATAAGCTATAATTAAACTAATTACAACTATTTGATGGTACGTGTGAGGGGGTCGAAAAAGCACGAGGCTAATGCGTGACCTCGTCCCTCGTGGGTGTGACGCTTCTTTTTGTCAAATCAAGTGTAATTGGATTTCCTGTGAGTTTACACCCAATTGACTAGTAATATAGGAGTCGCCATTCAGTTTTTAACAACAATGAGAAAAACTGACAAAACCCGGTATCGTGACATAAAGGGAGTGCAATTATGTTTGACCACGACGGCCGTAGGTTCCCTTGTGATCCCTGGTGTGGGGATCTCTCAACATACACCCGCAAGGTAGAGATTGAGGGTTCGGGGGACTGTAACTACCGAGAAAAGTACTTCGCTCGTCGATAACTCCAGAGGCAGGATATCCTTACTAGCTAAGCATAAATAATTGAAGGGACATGCGTTAACTATTAAACTAATCTGAGTTGATTTTAGCAATATGCAACATATAATACTAGATCGATCGTGATTATCTGATTTAAATAGTATTAAGGGACCTAGCATGATAATCCAATTTCCCAAAAATATTATATTTGTTAGGCGTGATAGAACAATCAGGTTTAGTTAGTTTAACAGTTCATAAAATGGGCGAGGAAAGCAATTAAATCATCGAAAAGGGACACATTACGACGCACCCTTGAGAGGTGCGTCACGGTTCTCAGAAAACTAACCACTTTGACTTTGCTATTTCTCCTTTTTATTTAACGAATCTCAATTATGGGACAGGATACGTTCTGTTCGATTTATGGATCGATTGCGACAGAACGCGTGAACAATTTCGCAGCGTGAGGCTTAGGCTAGGGGTTGGAGTCAATACTCAGAATATGAATTGTGTGTTGTGTGTTCTTTTCACGTCGAATTTGGGGCTGTATTTATAGGTAAGAGTTCGTGGAAAGATAGAATTGCAGAGTTCTAATCCACAAAAAATTAGGAAAAAACACGTACCCAGGTAATTCCAGCGCCCAGGCCTGGGCGCCAAAGATTTCAGCGCCCAGAGCCAGGCGTTGAAAATAGGGCCTGGGATGTTTTCTTAGTCAGATTCGGATTCCTGAATTCCGTAGTGTTTGAGACTTAATTGAGTCTTTTAGCGCGTATCAATTTCATGACGGAATGCGTCTGGGCCCGTTACGAACTCTAGGCTCGTTAGGATTTTAATTAATACGTAACTCTTATTTCCGAATCATATTAGGAATAGCATTCTCGCAGTTTTCTATCTCATTTAGGATTTATGTTGGAATGCAACACCTAATTCTGACAGGTTTCTATCTTTTATGACTTGCCACTTTTAGAAGCTACCCTTTACGGCAGTTACTATTTTTAGCAGGTTTCTATAAATAGCAGGTTTCGGGTGAAATGAAGAGGGAAATTGAGATTCGTTATTTTATAGGAGATGCGTTGTCAAGTGGAGATTTACGTTTTCATCATCAAACCTTCCCTTTCGGGAATGGGGACAAATGTAGGTGTCTACAGTTAGCCCCCACTTTGACTGAGTCTTGGAGTAAGACGATGGTCAAAGTATTAGACGAAGTGCGTCACACAAGCCATGGTGTATGTGACCTGTTTTGCGAGGGTCTCACGAGCCCCCGAGTGATAACATTTGACTTAAGGGTCATCACTTGAAGTGTCGACATATCCCTCACGTGTCATTGGGATTTGTCAACGGATAGTATAGAAACTTCCTCACTTTGTCATTGGAAGGATCTAAAGAAGTGTAGAAACTCCCTCACTTTGTCATTGGGAGTAGCTACAGGTGTTTTTGAAATCAAAGCTATAAAGTGTAATTGGTCCTGGCCAAGCCCAACCACGAGGTAAAAATATTTTTAAAGATTCTCATTTTCAAGGCTAGTTAAACGAGAAAAACCCCCTTGTTTTTATAGGACATAAAACGAAGAAAAATCCAGCACATCGCTCTTTTTGGAAAAAACGGAAAACCAATCCTTTTAATTTTTGGAAAAGGGAAAACCAGAAAAAGTTATCGCTGCAGCGACTAAGGACCTACGCGACTTGTGACGTAGACCCGCCGACTAAAGATGGCGAGCCTGTCCGCTAAGGGTGGACGCCCCGTCCGAAAAAGTGGACGAATCTTGTTTTTGAATATTAGAAAATAAGGACCTACGCGGCTTGTGACGTAGACCCCGCCGGCTAAAGATGGCGAGCCGGTCCGCTAAGGGTGGACGCCCCGTCCCAAAAAGTGGACGAATCTTGTTTTGAAATTTATTTTGTGTTTATTTTTTTTAAAATAAGGACCTACGTGGTTTGCGCCGTAGACCCCGCCGGCTGAAGATGGCGAGCCTATTTCATTTTGTTTTTGGAAGATTCTTTTTTTCGAAAACTGAGGACCTGCGCGTCTAGTGACGCAGACCCCGCCCGCTGAAGGTGGGCGAGCCCTGTCCGCTAAGGGTGGACGCCCCGCTCGCTGGAGGTGAGCGAACCTGAATTCGTCTTTTTGATTTGGGATTCGCGTGTCGCGGTCTTGCCAACTGAAGATGGGCAAGTTCCTATTTCTTTGGTTTTTTGTGATATCTTTTGAGAATTTCTTTTTATTCATTCTTGCAAGAGCGAATTCTTTCGAGGGATGCTCGAATTTAGTTGTAACCTGAACGTGGGCTGACAACGTGTTCAGACGGACCTTTGTCTTGCGACCGTCTGCTTTCGTGGTTTGAGCTAGTCTTGACGGCTCGATTTTTGCCACTACTTGGTCTTTGATCAGAGGACCATGCACAAGTGTCAATGACGACCTTTCTCTGAGGTCGAACCTGTTTTTTTTAGATATCCAAACATGATATGGTGTATGGCGCAGTCCGGGAATGTGATTTTGATCGTGCGCTCCTTGTTGGAGTATATTTTTTCGCGAGCCCCCAAGCACTGGGGCTCGTCGGTCGTTTTTCGCATCTTGTAATCATGTTTGGGGTCATGCTCGTATGTGCGAGCGACCTTTTATAGTAGTGTGCTACTTTAGCGAAGCCGTGGAGTGCGACTTTGGTTTTCAGGCGACATCCGATCTTAGCTTGGCCCGGATTAATCCTTTGACAGACAAACATTTTTTATTTGGTAAACCAACGACTTAACGACACACATTTTTGGTGTTTCGAAGAATGACCATGATATTTAACTTGGTTTTGAAAAGTGTACATAAGCATTTTCTGAGACAAGTCTAAGTTTCGACCAAGTTTTAATGTTTATTTTTTTGCTTATTTGGGAGCTAAAGGTGCTTTGGGCTTGATCCTACTTGCAATAGGGCCTCGTGTTTAGCAACATGGTTTTAAGTCCTTTCCTGTTCCGTGTTTTGTGAAATCCGGGCCTTGGGCTGCACTTCCAGCTCCCAAGGCTAGGCGTTAAAAACTTCGACGCCCAGCCCTGGGCGCTGAAAGTCTTTTCCTGGTGATATTTGACTTTCGGATTTCCTAACACGTTTCCGAATGGGATCAGGATGTCACTGGGTGCGTCCAGCTATATATAGGGGCTAGATACGTCCCTATTTTCCACCACTCTCAATTTCTTTCTTCTTTTTTGCTGTGTTTTAATTACTCATTGCTTTTGCCATGTCGATCCCTACTTTCTCAGTCCAACGGACTGTTAGGCGTTGGCTACGGGCCCTTACTCCCACAGAAAAGGCTTTGTTAAAAGAATACCACTTAGAGGCACTTTTAGGCTTACAACAAATGAATATTGATTATAACTTTCTGCATGCTGCCCTAAGCTTTTGGGACTCCGATCATCATGTTTTTGCCTTTCGGGGCAACGAAATATGTCCTTTGCCAGATGAATTTGCTGCAATCCTTGGTTATCCTACTAATGCTACTCCTGTTACCCCTGGCACTATTGAAGAGGGTAAAACAACCATAGGGACTTTCCTAGGACTAGATGATAACATGTTTGCTGAAATTATTGTAGGTGACGAGGTTAACTTGGCAAAACTTGTAAAACATCACTTTAGGCCTAGTAAGAATATAACCGAACAGAAATTGAATATTCGAGCCCTTGTATTTTGCTTGTTGAATCACTATTTGCTGTCGAATGACAATGGTGCGTTCGGTGACATAAGGTTGATCCCCTTGATTAGCCAGATGGAAAGTTGCTATTCTATTATGCCGTTGGTTGTTGCCGAGACTTTGCTGAGTGCGGATGAGCTGAAGAAGGATGCCAAATCTGAACATTTTAAGGGAAGCCCCCTATTACTGCAGGTAATCGATTTTCCCTTGCGCATGTATACACATTTTTTTTTTGCGTACACAATGAGTTTCAGCGCCCAGGGCTGGGCGCTGGAATTTTCGGCGCCTGTCCCTGGGCGTTGAAACTGCGCCCCAGGAACCGTTTTCTTTTATTATTATTATTTTTTGATCGTGCCCGTTTTTTGCAGATTTGGCTCGTGGAACGGCTTAGACTTTTGGAAGCTCCTGCCGATCCTAAACATTATCGCCCTATAGCCTTGGGTAACCGAAAATACTTGCACCAAGGCTAGGACGAGGCCGAATGGACCTCCTTTTTTACTTATGGCATTTGTTCTATTAAGTGGGTGGTACCATGGTGGGGTTTGACTACTATGACAGGGGGTTCTGATGTATCGGTTTATGTTTCCTTGTTGGGGTTATCTTGTCCCATTTATATTTTCCCTTACCGAGTCATGCGTCAATACGGTTTAAGGCAGACTATCCCCTTTTCTGATACAGTACCACCTAAGGTAGCGGCCTTTTCACAAACACGGGTTCTAGCGTGGGCTAAGTATTATGATGGTCTCCCGCGTTGGGCCGTAGCTACAAATGGCTTTGTGGGTCTTTCTGAAAACTACAAGTTGTGGATGAGCTCCGATGATAAAGATGTGAGGACCGAGGCTCAAAATGGGGAGCCGGCTGAGCTTTTGATACCTCGTATTCGTGTTAGGTATGAGGGTCCTGATTCTGCCAAACCTCGTACCTATAGTATTAAGACTGTGAAAGCTCGTCCTGATCGAAAGCGAAAGGAAGTTCCTCCCCGTTCCAGTTTCAGGCCTAAAAAGACGCCTAACATGAAGGGGTCTGCTGTTGTTAAAACAAATGCAAGCTCTCGCGGAGATCGTCGCCGGAACAATGTATGAGTTAGGAAGGCTCAGCCGCCTGTAGAAACAGTGGCTAGTCTAGTTGATGATAATAATCCTTCTCCCACCATTGTCTGTGCCCTTGAGGCTGAGCGGGCTATAACTGAGAATGTTTCTGAAGCCTTGGCATCTTTGGAAGTTAGTGTCCAGGAGCCGGTTCTTATGGAGATTGATATTGGGGCAGCGCAGAAGACTGTGGGGGTGGATCCTGCGAACATTGCCCTCTACAAGACTTTATTTGATGATCCGGAAGAACTAGAGTAGTGTAGTTCTTGCTAGGGTGTAGGTGCCCTTTATTTATTTCAGCACTTTTGTTTTCCTTTTTATTATCTTTTAACAAAGGCGTATTTTTATTTTTCATTTTCATTTATTTTGTTTCTCCTCTTTTTTATGTTTTTATATGTCTAACACTTTTTGCACAAAGAATATTTTTTATGTTTTTATATGTCTAACACTTTTTGCACAAAGAATATTTTTTTTTATTGGACCGAATCCTTGGTAAGGATTGCCTACGTATCTTGTCAAAATCAGGTCGCGCGTAGTTCTAGCTTTAGAATAAGTTCTATTATGCCGGATTTCGGTAGATATGCCCTGAGGTGGTAGCATATTACTTAACCGGTCAAATGAGTGAAGTATTATCATTATTTTCGTCTGCCGTTTTTTTTTGCCGTAAGTCGCGTAAAAAATGAAATTCTACTAATTTGTATGGCTATATTTTGGTAAGCCTATTTGGATACGTACTGTACCCCCCAAGTGTTCGTTATTTTTCCGTTGTGTGCGGATAAAATGACGAGCACTTCTGAAAAGAAAATTTTTGGCAGGCGGAGAGTTTCAACGCCCAGGCTGGGGCGTCAGAAATTTTGGACGCTTTGCTTCACATGTTCTTGCATTTATTTCTTTTTTTGTGCCTTGATTTTTTGCTCGTATTTAAAGTCAATTTTGAGGCTATTTTGGAGGCTTTTTGACTGTTAGCGTGAAATGCATTTTTGTCCGGATTAATTTTTTCTATTCGTGACTCGAAACAGTTTTGAAAATGGGGTTAGGGTGCGGGAGTTATGAAGATCTTTGTGTAGGCTTTTGAGGTGGGTTGAAGTGCGTGTTGTTAGTGAAGGGTATGATGGAATTATGTTTTATGAATCTGTTTTTTGGTAACATTTGCATTGTTTTGGATTTTTATTTCCTTTGATTTCTTTGGGTTGCATGGATTGACTCTTATGATGACACTGGTTGGCTTTTTAGGTTTTGGGGATATGAATGGGATAGTGTGGTTTATTTTGTGGGTTTCGAGAATTGGTTCCCATGGCACTATTTCAAAACCGAGTGGGCTTTGTTTGTTGGGCCTAGAGTGGGCCGCCTCTTTATTTTTGTATTTTGCAAGTACATTTGGTGTTTATTTAGTGTTAGAAAAAAAATTTAGGAGAAATATTACGCATTTATTGATTCGGAAAGTAAGGAAAACACACTGAAATAAAACTGACCTATATTCTAAGGGGCCTTAGGACCATCTAAAGTCTCTATTATTTTTTCTATCAATCTAAAGAACTACTAGGCGCTTTTTACTAATGGTGCTCTATGTAGCTCAAGCCTGGGGTTTAGTCTCATGAAACTTCGGTCCTTCACCGGTACTCATCTTGAATTCCATTCCTTTTGCATTGACCCACTGATATGTCTTCACCCATCCGTTCTCGACCTCTTCTAGTGTTGATGCAGGAGAGATTAATCGGGTTGGATTGAAACCTTCATCTTGTAAAGCTAGGGTAGTCATCACAGTCTCGTTCTCCATAGGCCTCGATTCGTTAAACAATGTCCATAGAGCCTGGTTGTCCAATATTTCAGCTGTTTTAGTCTTGGTGAGATGGGGTGCCTCATCCAAGGTGTGGCAGTCATGGAAAATTTCAAATCCGGGTTTTAGAAAGCCATCCTGAACGAAGGGTTCAGGGAAATCACATCATGGGTGTTCTTCTCCTTCCCGAACGAACATACCGTTAAGGGTCCTTTGATACGGGGGAAGGAGGGTGGTTTGTTTGGCTTTGTTAAGGCGTAGCCTAGACAGGCGGTCAGCAATATCTTCCTCTGTTGGTTCATAGCCTAAGCCAAAGGGAGTAGATTTGTTGGGAAAAGGATGGAATGTGTATTCCTTCTTCCTTATGCCCAATGGGGTTCCTGGGAAATAACCTTGAGCTAACATCATTCTAGGGATGACTCGGGATGCATGCGGGTCTAGGAATGCTGGATCATAATCTTTGATGAACTGGATTGTTTCTTCCATTTGAAACCCGTAAAGGTCGTCTGCAGTTTCGGCCGTTCCAACCATAGTGCAACTGACGTCGAGAGGAGGGGCGCGAATTTCTAGTATTACCCCGTTATGGTTAAGTTTAACCATTTGGTGCAAGGTAGAAGCCACACCTCCTAAGTCATGGAGCCAAGGTCGCCCCAAGAGGAGGTTGAAAGTGGGCTTGATGTCGATTATTTGAAACTCCGTGGTGCATGCCACAGGCCCGGTTTGTATGGTAAGGTTGATTTTTCCCAATACAGGCCTTCGGGAGTTATCATAAGCTCGTACCCCTTGCGTGGAGGTTTGGAAGTCATCGTTTCCTAGCCCCAAGCAATGGGCGGTTCGCAATGGGCAGATATTAACCGCCAAACCATTATCTACGAGCGCTAGGGGGATGTTTTGTCCTTTGCATCCAACCACTAGATAAAGGGCTTTATTGTGAGCACCCCCTTCTTTGGGTAAGTCTTTATCAGTGAAAACTATGGCCTTTTCTCCGGCATCTCTCGTGACATGGCTAACCAATGAGTCAGGTGTGATATCTGTAGGTACTGAGATGAGGTCAAGTGAGCGAATAAGCTTTTCGCGATGTTCCTTAGAAGTACACATGAGATCCCAGATGGTAATCTCGGCCTTGGTTCTTTTTAGTTGTTTCAAGAGAGGATTTTCAATGACTTTTGCGACGGTGGCGTGCCGTCCATTCTCAGGAGTTTGCCTAACTGGGATGTCGTCCGTAGGAGGTGGGGGAATATCCGGTTGGTATATTCTTCCGGATCGGGTGAGGTTGTCGACCTCGGGCTCCTGAGGGGTGGTGTCAATGAGAGCATACCCGGGCCAAGTTCCAGTGAAGAGGTCCTGGCCCGACACTTGAGATAGGTAAATATCTTCAGCATCATCATCCCACACACCTCACACTTCTCTCTCGATTCGATCCATAGGGACCACAACGAGTGGTGCACCTTCAGGCGTGATGTACACCGTGGGGTCGAAGTTCTCTGGTTGGTCGAGAGAGATGTGACAAGAGCCGAGTGGGCTCTTGTTGTTGTTGGGTTTGCCAACGTTAGGGAGAGGTATCACTTCATCCTCTATCATGTCCTGGATCGTATGTTTTAGGTTCCAGCAGTTTTCGGTGTCATGCCCATTTCCTTGATAGAATTTGCAGTAAGTACCTTCGACCCAATATTTGCCCTTGATAGGAGGGTCACGGGTGGGGCCTATAGGTCTCAACTTTCCTTGATTGGTTAATCTTTCAAAGGCTTGTACCAAAGTCGACCCGAGTGGGGCAAACTTTCGGTCTCGGACCCATCTTCCACGGCTTCTTCGGGCGGGAGTCTCTTCTACAGCATGGACTTCTTGGGCTTGGGATGTGTTACCCCGATTATAGGTGTTGTTTTTATATGTGGGTTTTCTTTGTATGGTTTTGGCGAGGTCGTCCTCGATCTTTATTCCCACATCATAAACTCTTTTGAAAGTGTCAAGTCCCAGGTACCTAAGGTGTTGTCTGTAAGCCGGGTCCAGGTTGTCAATGAATTTTTGGACCAATTCTGTTTCGGGAGGCCTATTGATTAGCTGGGCCGCTTGGTCCCTCCATCTAGCAAAATAGGTCGTGAAACCCTCATTTTTCTTTTGGAAGAGAACTTCCAGCTCGCGCATGGTGACTTGGAAACCATGTTCGACGAGTATTGCTTGATGAAGACATTGACAAAGTCTTCCCAAGTGGGGAAGAGCTTAGGGTCCTGGTGATTGTACCATTTGAGCGGCACAGGTTCCAAGGACAAAGGAAAGGCAGGTAAGTACATGGACTTATCCACGCCTTTCAAGTTCATGGCATTCACAAAGCTCAGTAGATGATCACGGGGGTTGTCCGTGGCCTTGAACTTTGGTAAGTCAGATGAACTGAACTTGTCTGGTAGTTTGCCAGGAAAAGGTTCAGGATCGAGGGAGAAGTATTTTCTCCCCATGGTTTGCTGTAGGACCATTTTTTCAATCCTCTTCTCGTTATCGAGGTCATTTTTGGCTTGCGCAGCCGCTAAAGCTTCATTTTCCATTTTCAATTGGCCCATAAGTTGGGTCATTTGAGCCATCTGGTCTCGCAAATCTTCGATGGACATGTTTGAAGGTGCGAATCGAGGTTGGGGAAGCGGAGATCCTTGAGATGAGGGATGACGGACGGAGCTTGGAGTCACCAAACCTGATGTTGGCGATGTATCTTCGAGACGTACTAACCGTTGATTCCCTGATCGGCACCAAGCGGCAGGACCAGTCCTAGGCATAAGATAAGCTAAAGTTTAGGTTCCCAAAGTTTCAAGCATTACTTAGTCTAGACTTCGACTCTCTCTATTGGTTTTTTACTCTTTCTTTTGTTGGTACACTTTTTGGTCTTTTTTTTTCTTTTGGTCATTCTTTGGATTTTCAAAACACTTGCCCGTGTGACATTCATAGTTGTTAGCATGTTCGGTTTTTTAGTGCCGAGCATTGTCGTCGTAGGAGGCTTAACAACGACGCAAAGAGTTATTAATTTTTTTACGAGTCGCTTTTGAAATCGAGTGCTTTTCTTACGCCCTCGTAGCAATTCTTTTTACGAACATTTCTTGTGCTACGTATTTTCCTTTCGCACGGGCACCGAGGCTGCTGCGCCTGACCAGAAGGCCAAGCAGCAACTTCAGCGCCCAGCGAGGGGCGTGAGAAATTCTGGCGCCCAGCCAGGGGCGTTGAAAATGCGTCCCTGACTGGTGCTCGATTTCTGTTTGCGTATATTTTTTGTTTATGCGACTTGATTCTGCGCGCTTGCCTTATACCGTCCTTTACGCATTGTACATCGTTTGTGGGATTCGTTACGGGCCATCCCGAGCGTCGCTTATTTTTGTGGCGATCGTTCGGGTTTGCGGAACGCGTATTTCGGTATAACTCTCTGGCAAATTAGTCTATGAATGTTTGGGCAATTTTTAAGGTCGTTGGTTTTCTAGGATAGTTTGTCACACACAATCACATATTTCGCTACACATAACTAACATTCATCATGAGGCGATAATAACATGTCATGTAGTTTATGATAGGCTTCTATGGGTCGTTTTTTGCGCCTGGCTTGGTACCGCTTCTATCGTAGATCCAACACATGCCCCGGTCGAGGTAGTGTCTTCAACAGACGAATTTCGCTCAAGAGGCCAACCCGCAAGTGCAAGCCAAGGGGGCATGCAGGCGAGAGGGACCTAATGAGCGAGCGATTGGGTTCGGGATAGGTCTACTACCTGCACAAGTACCGAGTGGGCAACATGTGCGGCGTATGCACCCCCCTATTGGCGGAAAAAGGTATCCTTAGTCCCAACTCCCGAGGGAGTCGAGATTCGTTATGCGGTTCTGCCCGTTCACATTAATATGCTGATTTTCAGGTCGTCCCAACTTGATTGGGAAATAAACGCGGGGTAGGATCGTTTCACCCTTCGGCTATTTTGATTACCTACAAGCACGAGTATTTCCTTCACTATCCCCAGTGGAGTCGCCACTGTGAGGCTAATGCGTGACCTCGTCCCTCGTGGGTGTGACGCTTCTTTTTGTCAAATCAAGTGTAATTGGATTTTCTGTGAGTTTACACCCAATTGACTAGTAATATAGGAGTCGCCATTCAGTTTTTAACAACAATGAGAAAAACTGACAAAACCCGGTTATCGTGACATAAAGGGAGTGCAATTATGTTTGACCACGACGGCCGTAGGTTCCCTTGTGATCCCTGGTGTGGGGATCTCTCAACATACACTCGCAAGGTAGAGATTGAGGGTTCAGGGGACTGTAACTACCGAGAAAAGTACTTCGCTCGTCGATAACTCCAGAGGCAGGATATCCTTACTAGCTAAGCATAAATAATTGAAGGGACATGCGTTAACTATTAAACTAATCTGAGTTGATTTTAGCAATATGCAACATATAATACTAAATCGATCGTGATTATCTGATTTAAATAGTATTAAGGGACCTAGCATGATAATCCAATTTCCCAAAAATATTATATTTGTTAGGCGTGATAGAACAATCAGGTTTAGTTAGTTTAACAGTTCATAAAAAGGGCGAGGAAAGCAATTAAATCATCGAAAAGGGACACATTACGACGCACCCTTGAGAGGTGCGTCACGGTTCTCAGAAAACTAACCACTTTGACTTTGCTATTTCTCCTTTTTATTTAACGAATCTCAATTATGGGACAGTATACGTTATGTTCGATTTTTGGATCGATTGCGACAGAACGCGTGAACAATTTCGCAGCGTGAGGCTTAGGCTAGGGGTTGGAGTCAATACTCAGAATATGAATTGTGTGTTGTGTGTTCTTTTCACGTCGAATTTGGGGCTGTATTTATAGGGAAGAGTTCGTGGAAAGATAGAATTGCAGAGTTCTAATCCACAAAGAATTAGGAAAAAACACGTACCCAGGTAATTCCAGCGCCCAGGCCTGGGCGCCGAAGATTTCGGCGCCCAGAGCCAGGCGTTGAAAATAGGGTCTGGGCTGTTTTCTTTAGTCAGATTCGGATTCCTGAAATCCATAGAGTTTGAGACTTAATCGAGTCTTTTAGTGCGTATTAACCTTGCGACGGGATGCGTCTGGGCCCGTTACGAACTCTAGGCTCGTTAGGATTTTAATTAATACGTAACTCTTATTTCCGAATCATATTAGGAATAGCATTCTCGCAGTTTTCTATCTCATTTAGGATTTATGTTGGAATGCAACACCTAATTCTGACAGGTTTCTATCTTTTATGACTTGCAACTTTTAGAAGCTACCCTTTACGGCAGTTACTATTTTTAGCAGGTTTCTATAAATAGCAGGTTTCGGGTGAAATGAAGAGGGGAATTGAGATTCGTTATTTTATAGGAGATGCGTTGTCAAGTGGAGATTTACGTTTTCATCATCGAACCTTCCCTTTCGGGAATGGGGACAAATGTAGGTGTCTACAGTACGAAGACCATATTTGAATTGAAAAACAATTTTGGTACTTTAGACCAATTACATTCAAATTAATGGTACGCAGACCATATTTTCTATCCTATTTGGGCCATACTAGTCACTTCATAACCTGCAAAACAGTACACATATAATATATACCATTCACCCATTCATTATCATGAATGGCCCACATAGCTGGTTAGTAAAAACACATTATGCATCACATAAACATTTGCAGCAATTAATCAAGGGCACCAATAATCTACAAATTATTCAGTCCTTATTAATTCTAATCAAGTTGTTTTAACCTTAAGGATTTGTAGACCTAATCAAGAGTTTATGACTAAAAGGGCTCCCACTTAAACCAATAAATTCATATGCTTTATTAATTTTAAACATAAAAATGTATTTCTAGTCTAACTGGAAACATACAAATTTAATTAAAATTTAAAGCTCATATAAATTTATAATTGAATCCGCTTATTTAATTTATTTTTCAGTCGTATTTAAATTAATTCATGATTTTAATTTTAGTAAAATAATTAGAATAAATGAAATTTATTATAATTATAATATTCAAAATTAAAATCCAAGAAAACAATTTAAATTATTAATTTTAAAATTAATTAAAATTTCGTAAACTGAAAATTTCAAATTAAAATTTTAAAACTCGACAATCGTGACATGACGAGCACTTGGGCTTGCGCCCAAGCCCCGTCGAGTGCACGACCCATCGATGTCCATGGCACAACGTCGCAGCAGCCACGCGCAAGGCAGCAAGGCAAGCCACGCTTGCGCGCAGCCTGCCTGCCCATAGCATCGCAGCAGCTACGACGCTCCTTGCATCGCTCGCTCGCTCGAGGCCACGCGTTGTGGTGCGCAGAGCAGCGATCGCTGGGCGACCAGCTCTCGCTCGCTCGTGCGCCCACAGCGTGCCATGGCTTCGCCCCATCGCCCATCGCGCACAGCGTTCGACACAAGGCAGGGCTGCTGCCTTGTGCTCGCGCGCCATCGCCTTGCTCGCTGCATTCGTACCGCGTGGGCGACGAGCTCCCTTGCTCGTCATCGCACGCCCGCACAATACAACACCCCTTAAGGGTAACACGTAGCGTCCATTGCTTTGTGCGTGCAAGTTTTATGAGCGATTGCATAAAAATTAAAAATTTTATTTTCAAAATTAATGACAAATTAATAAATCATATTAATTTCATAATTTTAGGGCGAAAAATCGAAAATTTATTAATTGATTGATTTCCGATTATCATGGATTCAAGTCTAGGTCATAAAAATTTAAAATTTAACACAAATTTACAATTTTTTATGGTGGTTTTTAATCATAGGTATCTAATTAAATTATTAACTAATTATGAAAATCAAATTAATTCTAAATTATTCCAATTTTAAACAAATTAATCATAATTACAAATTAGATTGCATAATTAACAAGGCTAGGCATTCAAACTTGTTAAACATATACAGTAGGTCAATCAAAAATTCAAGATTTATCAACAAGAATCGCAAATATTTAATTTAACATCTTAAATTTACGAAATTTTGCGTTCGAAAAATTAAAACCTCCGAAAAGTCATAGTTAGCCTTCGAATTTGAGAATTCTGGGTTCGGCCGAAAATTACTATTTTTGTCAAAATTTAAGAATGCCTTTTACATGCGGAATTGACACAAAAATCACTCGATTTGGATGAGTAACGAAGAAACTGCCGAAAAACTGCGTACGTATAATTAAATAAACGCAATTTGCAATTAATTAACAATTACGAAAATTAATCACCCCTTTTAATTCTTGCAAATCTGTAATATTTAACCATGTTTATGCAATTTAGATTATGAAAATAATAAGAGGCTCGTGATACCACTGTAAGGTTATGATACATATGACAATACATAAATCATGCGGAAAAACCATAAAGCCAGGAAAGCATATTATTTACACATAATCATTTAGCATAGTATAGATGCATACACTTTGTAGCGTGCCTTCCCTAGCTGCACCCGAACCGAACAAGAACAAGTCTTTAGGACTCCAAGTGTCGTCCCTCCATAGATAGTCCACAGTACGTCCGGATCCGCCTCAAGATTGACCAACTAGAATCGCCCTTAAGGTGCTTAGGAATTTTCGGCTATTAGTGCAAGAGAGTGGCTGAATTTTCTTTCAAAAATTTACCCTTTGAATACTTCAATCGTCTGTATAAATTATGACCCTAGGCCCTTATTTATAGAGGTTTGGAAAGGGAATTGGAATCCTACTAGGATACGATTTAATTAAACTTAGAATCCTACAAGGACTCTAATTAATTAAATAATCCTAATAGAAATATGAGTTTAATCATACACCAAATCCTAATAGATTTAGGAATTGTGCATGGACACAAACACACATGCACGGAGCCACGACGGCACCCGCACGCATGCGCTCGGCCCACGCAGCCCACGCTGGGCAGCATTGCCTTGGCGCGCTGTTGCTTGCTGGGCGATGGCCTGGCTTCGTGCTGGGCCTTCGTCCGGCAGGCCTCGTCCGATGCTTATTCGTACGATACGCTTCCGATAAAATTCCCGGTTTCGGAATTCATTTCCGATACGAACAATATTTAATATTTCCGATTCCGAAATTAATTTCCGTTTCGAACAAATACTTAATATTTCCGTTTCCGGAATTATTTTCCGATTCCGATAATATTTCCGATTCTGACAATATTTCCGTTTCCGGCAATATTTCCGATTCCGGCAATATTTCCATTTCCGATAATATTTTCCGATACGTACCATGTTTCCGTTTCCGGCAACATCTACGACTTGGATAATATTTATATTTCCGATACGATCCATATTTCCGTTTCCGGCAATATCATCGTTTCCGGAGTATTCATTTCTTGCTTGTGACGATCTCAGCTCCCACTGAAACCAAGATTCGTCGATTCCGAATATCCATAGATAGAGTATTTAATGCCATTAAATACTTGATCCGTTTACGTACTATTTGTGTGACCCTACGGGTTCAGTCAAGAGTAAGCTGTGGATTAATATCATTAATTCCACTTGAACTGAAGCGGCCTCTAGCTAGGCATTCAGCTCACTTGATCTCACTGAATTATTAACTTGTTAATTAATACTGAACTGCATTTATTAGACTTAACATTGAATGCATACTTGGACCAAGGGCATTATTTCCTTCACAATAAGCTTATAGAATTCTCTCAACCAGTTTTCAAGCACACTTGGTTCCGTCTCTCCGCTATATAGTGGAGGCTTTCTTTGAGCTATTTTCTTAAACATTTCCCCAGCCGGATTATGCACTGGGTTGGCTCTAGTTTGAGCTAAGTCTCGAACTACCTCAGCTAGTTGTCTAACCACTTCAGAAATCTCTTGGTTAGCCATATCCCTTCTCCTGAATAAAATAGAAGACTAACTTTAATATTGGTTGGACATGACATTACTAAGGCACTAGTTCGACAACGAACCTACTCACAACAAGAACACAATAACACGTGCCCTAGGGGAGTTGGCGCCACTTTTGGGCCTTCTCACCCAACTATTTGATGCATGTAATTTAGATGGTTGCTACTTGACCACCTTGCACATAAAATTTCATTAAAGAAATAACAATTAATCCCTTTTGCGATACCCACAAAACTTAGAATTGAAAATTGAACTTAAGAGATACGAAAAGGAAATTCTATGCTTTTATTAATGCTTCAATGAATAGATCTTACATCCACCAATGATATAACTTTATTTCTCCAACTATAATAGAACTAACAACCATAAGTAGTAGCTTTGCCACTTTATTATTCAACGAAAAAATAAATAACTAAGGATTACATTTCTCTAAAGACTAACGTCATCACGACGATCATTTCTTTCCTTGTATTGCTCTGGAGTAAAGTCTTCATCATTAGGATCATCCAAGTCTTCTTCCGGATCGAAGTCTTCATCCGAAGCCTCATCATCCTGTTGTATCTCACTATCAACCACATTATTCTCTTCAAGCTCATCCTCAGATCCACTAGATATCTCGATTGTTGGTTCAGGAACTACAGGATTAGGATTCTCAATCTCCACTACATCATCATCATCATCATCGTCCTCCTCAACATCATTATCTTGCTTATCATGGATCATGCCATCCTCACCATCACTTTCTACTCCTCCATAGCCCATACCTAGACCCGCAGCAAAAGGTCTTGCGCGCACAAGGTGTACAATAAATTTATTGTACACCAAGATAACTTTTACCCAGTTTTTTGTAACTTTAACATAGTTTTGATTAACTTTTATATTAGTAAAAGAAAAGGTTGATAGATAAACATTCAATGATTAATTTTATATATTATTAGTGATTTTGAAAAAATAAGTTTTATCAAAATGAAAAAACTTATCACTAAAAATAGATAACTTTTACATATATAAGCTTAACTTTTACGCATTTTGAGTTAACTTTTACTCCGGTTTACAATATTTATTGTACAACCCTTGTAAATAAGAATTTGTGGACCCGCAGAGTACTTCCCATCCTCATAGCTATTCTCCGCAACCTCTAAGATACTAGTAAGAACCTCAGTATCGTACTTCCACCTACCATCTCCAGTCCCATATTTGTACCAATTAGGGGTACCATCATTAAAATGCATGTCACTGAACTTGTTCTTAAGGTCTATGTAAGGGTTCTTATGGGCAAACAATGTATAACCATACTAGCCATCATATCCTTGTGCCTAAGGTGGGGCATATCCTTGGTCGAAGCAAAATAGTTGCAAGCAAACACGATCTTCTGGAAATACATGTGCGGAGTCTCGTTATCCATCTTCTCTAGGTAACCTAGACTGGTGAACTTAGAAGGTAGCATCCTTAATTCCTGAAAATTCACAACTAGAAAGTCTTACTAACGCGTTCCCAAAGAAATTCCAACCCAAAAAGGATACAATAAGTAGTTCGTGGAGCCATACAATTTCAATGCACAAGTATATGCTCAACATGAAATATGATGCAATTAATCACATGAAGCAAGATAAAACATAATTAAAACACATACATGGCAATTAATAAATCACGTTGTCACATAATATGCATTCTTAAACTAATATGCCCTTCTTAATCTACCCATTCCTTACTTGAAAATAATATTAATTTTCGAAATTAATTAAGAAATAACTCCTAACTTAGTTGAAATTATTAAAATTAAAATCGAAAATTAATAAGAATTATTAATTAATTAAACAAATTAATTTCGGATAATTAATTAAGGAAATCCGGAAAAAAAAAATTCAAATCCGAAAAATTCGAAAATTAATTAGTTAAATAAATAAATAAATAATTCGGACAATTAAAAGAAATCCAAATTTTTTTTTTCGAATTTAATTCGGAAATTCCGAATAAAAAAAGTAAATTTTCGGAAAATTTTTAAGTAACTTAAATAATAATCCAAACTTTTCAACTTATTTCAAACGACTAAAAATAATTGATATTTGACCTTAAAATATTGAGTACTCTAAATAATACGTTTTGACTTTAGGAAAATAATATTTAAAAATCCTAAAGTTCCGCACTAGTCTCCGATTACCACTTTGTAGTATTGCTTACTACAAAGAAGGAATGAAACTAAGCTCTAGTATACCACTTTGTAAAGTTCCGCAACCGTGATAATGGTTAAGGCTATTACCAGAATTACGTAGCGGAATTTAATGTCAACTAACTTTTCAAAACATAATTAATAAATATCGAGGCCTCCTACAAATTGGAACCATGACGGCCCAAAAACCAAAGTATAAAAGTTCAACGAATTTAAACATAATTAAAGTATAAATAAATAGTTCAAAATACGAAAGCATGCAACTCTCTCAATCATCCCAAGCTACATGATTTCGATCTACCAACCTGCTATATTATTCTACTCCCCATCAATGCAAGTGCAAACGATAGATCATCATAGGGTCATTAAGGCAAAGGCCATGACCAAAAAAAACACAAAGCACGTAGTCAGCAAAAGCTGAATACTTACAAGAATAGAGTGAAACAAAACTATAAACATGCATCACTCACTAAGTACTAATCAACATGCAAAAGCCATTTAATAATTAACAAACAAATCATGAATACAAGTCTCGACTCTTGACTCACAATTTAATTAGAATAAGCTTTGAACGGGCCAAAGAAATATTCCATAAAGGAAAGGTGATGAGAGTCAACCATACACCAAATAATAAATAATAAATAATAAAATCGGGCCATACCGACGGAATTCCTGCGCATAATATAAATGAAACAACGTCTTGTATCATTAGTAGGAGATCAAGCTTTCCGGCAAGTCTCCCCCCATTGTTCATACTCAAGGTATATACGTTCCAGGAGTTTTGAAGCTTGTTCTGGTTGCACTTTACGTTTATTAATATTTTAGGCGAACTCAAGACTCAACAACATACACACATACAATTAATAAACAACAACTAAAACAATCTTATTTTAATGCTTTAGGACTTGTGATCAAGAAAGCAAGACACTTGTGAAATTACTACCATGTTCCTCCTCACAAAAGTGAGATTCCACATCATGCCCATTAACATGAGGGTTGTGCCCTTACACGACATATCCTAATTCATTTCATATAATATTCCCAACTGAACCCTACATGTGCGGTGGCTTACGTGAGCTAACCCTTCACATGTGGTAAAATAAATAGTACAACGAGGTACGAATAATTGGCTCAAAGTATGCTAGGCATCCCGTACAATAGCATAATAATAAATAATCCATCCCTTGCATGTGAAACAAACCTTACATGCATAAATATTGAACAACATGATTGACAATGGAATCCATACTCATAATAATCTCAACATGCTTATTCAACAAATAATCCAATACATCCAACATCATAATTCACATGATCGTTCACCAAAATAAACATGAATCCACATAATATAATTCACATCAATACAATCATGCAATTCTCTTGACAAATGGTGTGGTCGCCCTAGACTTGTACGTACCTTGAATACCTAAGCGTAGGGGCCACTTTGCAATACGAGCACTCACTTAGAAATCACTTCCTATCACCAAAATAATGAAACTTAAATTATTTCCATGTTCATTAAATTTCCAGCAACTTTATAAAATCTTAAACCTTATTTAAAGGATTTTTTGGTATTTACTACCTTAAAAATACACCACTTTTGTATTTACTACCTTATGAAAATTTTATTTTAAATTACTACCTTTAAGTTCCATTTTTTTTGTATTCACTACCATTTTACAATTTTCTCATTTTAAAATTGAGATATCTCTTTCGTTTCTTAATCATTTTAAGTGATTCAAAGCCCATTCTTCTCATTTATATGTAAGGATTCCATAGGGATCTTACCTTTTAACATTTCGTAAAAGTTTAAACAAATTAAATATTATTTTTAAAATTTTAAAATATTTATGAATTATCAAACGAATTTTTTTGAAATGACATTCTCAATGAAATCCCTATAGAAAAAGGAAAATAATGAACTTCGAATCACTTTAAACGATTAAGAAACGAAAGAGATATCTTAATTTTAAAATGAAAAAACTGTAAAGTGGTAGTAAATAAAAAAAATCTGGAAGTTTAAGGTAGTAATTTAAAATAAAAATTTCATAAGGTAGTAAATACAAAAGTGGTGTATTTTAAAGGTAGTAAATACCAAAATTTTCTTATTTAAACTTTAGAATTCTATCGTTCCTCAATAAAATAATCGTCTCAATTTGCAAAACCAATCCCTAGTATGAAAACATACTTTTTCCGCCTTTAAAATCAATAAAAATCAACACTTTAGGCCTTTATTTAAATCTAAAAAATATAATTGATTATCACAATTAAAATCATCACCTAATTACGCTAATCAATTGACTCATTAGGTCTAGGTTAAAACCCTAACTTGAAAATCCCAATAAAACCAATTTAACATCATAAAAATCAATTCTTTATTAAATAAACGAATCTGAAAATTCATACTTTAATAATTAAAACAAGCCTAATGAATCACAACACGTAAATCCTCGAAGCACGGTGTTCATAACCGATTCCCAGCATTTTAATCATTCAAAACAATATTAATATCATTATTTAAAATACGGAATTTAAATAGAATAGGTAAGGAAGAAGAGAATTATACTAATCCGGCCTATAGCACGGAACAACCACAAATTAATGTGATTGGGCGAAAAAAATTGAACAACGAACAAAAACAACACACACACACACACACAATCGTGTGGGCGCGTGTGCGGCCGAAGGGACGAAGGCAGGGGCACAACGACGCAACGCAGCGCTGCGGGACACGAGGGCAAGGGGCGAGGGCGTTGTGCGCACAGCAAGAGAGACGAGAGCAAGGGGTGTGCGTGTCCGAAGGGACGAAGGCAGGGCACCAGCAACAACAACACAACACCACGGCACCAGCAGCAATGCGTGCTGGCTGGGCGGGCTGCGAGAAAGAGGGTGGGCGAGTGTGAGTGTGGGCGACGAGCGAGGCACACGGGCACGAGCACGCCGAGTGATGTGCGGTCGTGTGGGTGAGCCGGACAAAGAGAGGAGAGGGAGAGGAGTGTGGGGCAAGAAAGCAAAAGAGGGTTTATGACAAAATAGGGGGATCATTTAATGAGGGGAGTCCTATTTATAGGCTCCCTATTTCTAATGGGCTAGGCTTAGGAAATTAGAATTAGGCTTAGGAAATTAAATGAATGGGCTAGCTTAGGACTTATTAAATTCTTTTGATTGGGCTCGTTTAGTAAAATGAATTGGACTTTTCATTTAAAACCCAAACCTTTTAAAATTACTAGCGACTCATTAAATTTCCCGACTCATTAAATTTCCCGACTCGTTTCGTAATTAATTAAAATAATAAATATTTTAATTAATTAAAATACATTTAAATAATATTTAAATGCGAAATAAATTCCAAAAATCGTAAAACGCTTTATAAATATAATAAAATATATTTATAAATATTATAAAAATACGAGGTATTACAGCTAGGCTACACAAATGGCCTACAAGTGGGAAATGAAGCATGGCAATGCTACATTAGTTGTAGGGTCTTTTGGTTTATTTTAAGTCCTTTCAAGGCTGGAACTTAATGGCTATTTTGTTCCATAATCAGCATACCTAAATTTCTATTTTCAAACACAAAAAGGTTCACATTCAAGAAAAACAAAAACAATGTTTGTTTGTTTATTTGAATGAATTGGTCATTTACGGGTTGAGTCAATATGCTTGATTAAAACAAATAACTCTTTAACAATAAAAACTTTACTAGGTTCAAATCAACCCCTTGATTTGAGTTCCACTAATCATTGGCATTGTTGCTTAGACCATATCAACAAGTTAACATTCAAAAGTTCTATTTTGATGGAATTTTTAAAGTTGATTGATTTCTAGATCATTCAAGACAAGCTAGTCTTACATGTTGAAAGTAACAAAAGATATGAACTATTGTTAGAACGCCTAGACAATAGAGTTCAAAGCTAAATACATACTTTATGACTTTATTATATCACCTGGTTTTGAGTGAATATGGATTTATTTACTCAAAGTGATATAAGTTTGAATCTGTTTGGCTAGTTCAAAGATTCAGAAGTATAAAATCCACATGGCAAGAAATCATAAAGATCTAGGTTAGATCATGACGATGATTACTTTAAGACCAAAAATGATCATCAATGATTGTGTGTTTTAATTTCACGATCTAGCTCCATAAGATATGGAATATCTAAGTTGGAATGATCAAAGTCAATTAGTACTTGATTCGATTAATGATGAACCATAAAGACTTTTCCTATAATTTCTAAAACAAAATGCTCAACTACCACCAAACTAAACCAAATTCGTCAAAGCTATTGAAAAGTAATTTCAGAATATCTTTTCAATAATATATATATATATATATATCTAAAGAGTTGCTAAACTCAGTGGGAGCTTAGTGTTTGTTATTCGACAAACTAAGGCCCATGTATAGATATATGTTTCATTGTGATTTATTCAAATGAGACACAAGGGTATTGTTTCTACCACGAATTTTTGAGAACATAATGTTTGTTTGCTCGAAATAATGTCCTTTTAGAGATTCGTTTCCAAAATGACAAGTTGGAAAAAAATAGACCTCGAAAGTCT
The DNA here is from genome assembly GCF_020520425.1 of Spinacia oleracea. Lineage (NCBI taxonomy): Eukaryota > Viridiplantae > Streptophyta > Magnoliopsida > Caryophyllales > Amaranthaceae > Spinacia > Spinacia oleracea. The sequence goes on along the minus strand of NC_079488.1, from coordinate 12,816,268 downwards.
TCGAGGCGAACAACAAACATAAACGGACATTCCGGAGGCTTTTAGAAGTTCTTCAGAAAATCCGAACACTTATTCTTTAAGGACTTTAGAAGTGGCTTTAAAGCATAGACATCTCTTAGAAGACTTTACAAGTGCTTCAAGGAGAACAGAATAATCAAAGGATCGTTTCAAGTGGCTATTGATATTCTATTGTTTGATGTTCTATACCCAAGTAGGCATAGAGTTCAAGTCACTGAAACTATGAGATTCTTCTATTAGATAGTGAAGAAACATAAAGTTCAGGTCACTGAAACTATGAGATTCTTCTATTAGATAGTAAAGAAACCTACAACTTGCAGTCAAACTATTATCATGTATATTAATGAGTTTATGACCTATAAGAAAGCTATGACGAAACCCATATTCCCTAAAATGGTTAGAGGCCATATATAGACTTAATGTTTTAAATGGTTAAAGGCCATAAAACAGAATCAATGTTGTGATGACAAAATTGAAATTTTGTTGATTTGCAAGAATAGTTTCACACTTATTAGTTGCAAATTGGTTTTGAGGATAAAACCATCAAACATGAAATTGTGTCTTCACACACAAAGCTAGATTAGTTGCTAAAAGGTTACAAGCAAATTCATGGCGTGGATTGTGTTGAAACCTCATGCATAATCGTAATGCTCACGTCTATAAATCAAGCAATGATTGCATATTGGTACATATGGCAATTGTATGACAAAACGTATTCCTCAATCAAATGTTGGAATAAACTATGTACATGGTATGTCATAGGATTTGTGGATCCAAATAAATTCTTGAAAAGGAAAGCTAGCTTATGAAATCTAAGTATAGATTTAAGCAAGCAATTGGGAATTTGAATTGTATTTTAGTGAAGCTAATAAGTATTTTAGTTTCATAAAATGTACATGATTCTTATAGATATATAAGAAGTTTAGTGGGAGTACGTAAAACTTAGTTGGTCCTATGTGTATCACTCACATATCTCTCTATTGTGAAATAACATTCAAATGCTAAATGACTTAGATTTGAAATTATTCATCAATGATGGACCATGGCGAAACTTAGTACATACTAGGTATTAAGATCTATTTACAAAGATCTTATAATATTGTTTTGGATTAAGTAATAGCATTTACTAAATCAAACACGAAAGACTCCATTGGAGATATTCGACCCATGTGAATAAATCTAAGTAAAGAATGATTGAACTATGTATAAGCACTTACTAAGTGTAGGGGGTTTTTTTGTGTCAAAACTTGTTTCCCGTTCTACAAGAGGGGCGGTTCTTTAGAAAAGCGTAGAATTTTTGTACCTCGAAGGAGTAGCCACCAAACATTTTTTAAAGTCTCGTTTGGAAAGACCGCAAGTGACTCTATGTTGGATAAGGCCTTGAATCCTTGAAACGGATGGGTGAGATCCGGGCACGGGAACAAAATGCTTATTCGGCGAGCTTTAGAAATATTCAAGTACGTTGGCACAACATTGTTTTCGAAAATAAACCCTAGATGAGACTATGTGGGTTTGCATTAAGAGCAAATTGAATCTCTAATTGTATGGTGGTCACTTTAATTTAAAGATTAATTTAAGGAACCTAAGGCCGGTTTTTCCAAAAATATCTTTGTTAAGCGTGATGTAACCATTGTATTTTGTTGTATTTAGCATGTTGGTGATGAAAGCGATAAAGAAAATAAAGCAACATCACAATACTAAATAAAGTGCGGAATTAGTAAATACAAGACCCCCTAGAAAAGGACTAGGGAGTAGGTCCACATTGCCTAGAAATGGACTAGGCAAGTAAAGATGCGGAATTAAAAGTGCGGTATTGAAATTGCTATATTGAAATTGCGGTATTGAAAGTGCGGTATTGAAAGTGCGATATTGAAAGTGCGATATTGAAATTGCAATATTGAAAGGTGCATAATTGAAATTTGTACTTGGGCACATGAGATTCGAACGCCAAGCGGCTCCTTAAAAATAAGTGCGCCCGACACGAATTCAAAGCCAAAAATCTCAACTTGGGAGAGGTTGCTCAACCCAAATATCCTAGATTTTGCATGTTAAACTTGAACTTGAAAGCTTGAATATTGAAGTTTTGAACTTGAAATAATTGAAGTTTGAACTTGAAATGATCCTAGTTTAGGGAAATAACTATGAATAACCCTAAACATGGTAAGATCTTTAAAAATTGAAAACTTGAACTTGTATATTGAAAATGGAGTTTTGAATCTCAAAAGACTAAACCTTTAAATGTTAAAAGGTGTTATCTTTGATTACCCCATGTTTGATGGTGACTCTAGTCCAAGAGGTGATTGTAAACAACTTGGACATCCTTGAATCTTTGAAAATTGTATTTTGTATTTTGAAAAAGTTTGTATTTTTGGAAAACATGTGTGATTGTTGCAAGTGGTGTTTTTTAATGATTAAAAACACCAACTTGCTAATCATTTAGAAATCAAAGCAACATAGTAGATTAGAATGGGATTCAGATTTACCTAGTTAGATTTAGGCAAGAGCTCCCAATTGCTTTTTTGAATTTAGGAATTTTGTATGTGTTTTTGAGGAGTTTTTGAGTTGTATTTTGAGGCGTAATGTCGAAATTACGACGTTGTATTGTTGTTCCCCTTTTCTCATTATGCTGAAAATGAGGGGTATTTATAGAAGGAATTGGTGCAAGGCACCAGCACACTACAGCGCAGGGCGCTGGACCAGCGCTGGGCGCTGGTGACGTGGCTTGAATGGCGCCAAAGCAAGGACGGGGAATCGTCCTTGTTTCGTCTTGTAGTGTTGTACCTGTTATACGAATAGTACTAGGTTTGGCATTTTGTATTTTCTTGGAGGTTAAGGCATCGTTTAGCGTCTAAAAACAAGCCTTTCTCGGGTTTTTGAATTCCGGTTTTACGGGACGGTGCCCGACATGCTCGGTTTTGTGGGTCGGCGCACGAATTTGACTTGCCTTGTATGATTTCGAGTGGAAAAGGCCTAGTAAAACCAATGGGATGGTCTACTAGATGAGATTGTACTTGCATTTTAAAATTGATTTTGGAGAATTGTATTTTGTACCGAGAACCGAAACGGGAACGGTCTCGGGGGTTGGATTTTGGATCTTGAATTTGGAAATGTTCTTAGAAATTGGGATTTCCGCCTGGAGTTACTCCAATCACCTAACAAGGATAATGGTATCGTCATCATCCCAAAGGGCAGACACAAATTAGGTGTCTACAGAAGCCCCCACTTTGACTGAGCGTTCGGTTAGGAAAGCGCAAGTCAAAGTATTTCGAATGGGACGGAGAATGATCCAGATGTTCTGCAATCGATACCACTCTTTGTACGTCGGTACCTGCATAAAACAGGCGTTAGAAAAAAGGATAGAGTCTACCTCGGTGCGGTTGGTGATGACTCCGGTTTGTACTTGTACCTTTCCGCCTTTAGTTCAGGACGGAGCTTAGCATCGAAAATTTTGAATTTTTGAATCTTGAATTTTTGGATTTGAATACCCGGAGTTGTTCCGTTGGGATGTGCTTTGCTAGGGATAAGAGCTTTTTACTGGCCCTTAGAGTTTTGAAATTTCGACTGACTTTCCCGGAGCTTGGGTCCGTTGGGTGTTGAACGCCTGCGTCGTTGTATTTTTTGGACTTTGTATTCTTGAAATATGCATCTGTTTGTATTTGGAGATACAGGTGTATACCCGTATTTTTGATGGATGGTTTGATGCGATGTTTGATGCTTGGTGCGGAAGACCGTAGCAGCAAAGGACGTGCAATTAGCACGGGAGACCGCGCGCGTTGCAGGTTCGCGCATGCAGCAGGGCAGCGCAGTGTGCTGGGGCGGTGCCTGGCGCGGGGCTGAGCTATAAAAGCTCCCTTTGCCGTGCCATTTCGAGGCACACTCTCTTGAATTCTTTGCTCTTTTCTCTCTCAAAGGTCGATTAGGCTCTTCCCTTGATCTTGTTCTTGCCTTGTCCATGTAAGTATTTCATGTTTTTGCTTATGAAATAACTCTAGGATTGCATGTAGTTTTTATTTTCTCGTACTTTGAAATGATGCTTGTATGCTTAAGCTTTTTGAATCTTGTAGATGACTGTTTGATAGCCACTTGAACTTGAACTGTTGGAACTTGTAGATTTGAATCTTTTGAAATTTCTTGAAAGTATGTTTTTGTATCGGCTTCAGCATGGATAGCCTAGGCGTTGATGTAGAACTTGTATACCTGCTTCGGCGTGGGTAGCCTAGGCGTTGGTGTAGAACTTGTATCTTGAACTAGAGGTCCACTAGGGATTTGTCTTGAATTCTTGGCTTTGTATAGGCCAGTATAGGATATCCCCCAGTTTAGGATTTTGACACTTTGTATGCTACTTGATTTAGTATGCCTCGTCACACTAGGAGGAAGCTCGCTGAATCATCTGTGGTTTGACCCGCTGAGGAAGACGCTTCGGATTATGAAGCGGCTGTAATAAATGCGCCAGGTGGGGGTATGGTTCTCTGAGATGCGCCTGCTTTCCCTGGTACTGGTTGGATCCCTTTCGACCTAGTATTTCGGCCGGATTGGCACTTGTCTCAGCGGCCTCGCGTCGGCATGGTGAGTCTTGTGCTATGCTTTGAATTTGTATCTTATAACTGTATAGGTTTTGAGCTAACTCGTTCACCTGTAGGCCGATGGAAAGCCATTCCGTACCTACTGGTCCTTGGTGGAGGTTCAGAGGGCCTTTAAAGCTCTTCGTGCTGATGAGGAAGCTATGGAGATTTGGTCGCAGATGGGCCTGGCCGATTTCTGGCGTACCATGGGAGGTTCTTCGAAGAGAACGGGGATTAAAAACCGTTTGTGGGCTTTGTTAGAGCGGTGGTGGGATACCACCAACACTTTCCACATGGCATGGGGGGAGATCACTATTACCCCTTTTGAGTTTGCAATGATTACAGGTCTTCCTTTTTCTGAGAGGAATGTGACCTTTGATTCTGAGCTGACATGGCGCTCGGCCGCTGCCAGGGACTTGCTCGGCCCTGTTGTTGACTTGTCTGATGATGATGCTCACGCTTCCGTGAAGGTGATTGTGGAGGCTATATGTGGTGGGGTGTGTCCGCGGAGCAGAGGGTTAGGCTCTTCCTCCTAGCCTTGGTGAGCAAAGTGATGGTCCCGAGTAGGAACAGTCGGGTGCACATCAAATTCTTGTCCGCTTTGCGGGACTTGGGAGCTGTTTCGAGCTATAACTGGGGTGGCTTGGCATACAGCCACCTTTTGTATGAGATGAAGCGGGCCTCCCGGACTGCACTGGGGAATGACCCGAGCATGGCTGCTCTGTGGAGCGTGCTGGAGGTATTTGAGACTCCTTGTACTTTGTACTTTGTACTTGTATGCTTGTGTTTTGAACTTGACTAATGCTTTGCTTGTTCCTTGAAAGATTTGGATCTATGAGCACTTTCCAACTTTGGCGCCGGAGCGTACTAGAGATGCGGCTAACCCGTATGCTGCCTCTTGGATAGGAGCGGTGCGCGTGGGTGCGTCTTTAGCGGCTTCTCGCAGGGCTTGGAGAGTTCTATCCGCTGAAGATGTAATATTTTGTACTGTTTGCTCTCTTGTATTTGTATTTGTACTGTTGCTTGAGTTGTTTGCTTTGCAAGTGGTATGGCGTCCTTTTGCCAACGCGGTTGTACCTGTCTCGGCTGCTCGTGCCCATTTCCTGTCTGGGCGGCGGGTTTTGCTTCCAGGGGTGTACCGCCATATGTGGTATTTGGGGGAGCGAGTGTCCCTTCAACATCATTCGGGGGAGAGGCTTGTCCCCAAGGATCCACCGGAGTCCATGCTGGCTCTGGATGAAGATCTTGCCCGGCTCTATGCGGAGACTAGGGGCGAGGCTGTTTGCCGCTCTTGGAGGGAGTTTGTACACAGGAAGGGGAGCTATGACGACTTCCTGAGGAGGCTGGCTCCACCAGTACGCTTCGTACTGCCGGTGAGCTTTGAACCTTGTATCCTTGTGTTCTTGTATTCTTGTATTGATTGCATGATTGTATGATTGTATGATTTTATGATTGTATGTAGGAGGAGGAGGTTGATCCTGAGGACATTCCTCATGCTGATAGGATCCTCCGCTATGAGAACTCGGACGGGGAAGAGGTGGTGGAGACCATTCCTTAGGCTTCTCCTCCGCACCGGAAATCATATGATGCTGTACCTGAGCACTATGCCCCTGTAAGTACTGTTGCATTTTTGAAATTGTTTCTAACTTTGTATGGGAAAATTCATCTTGAATTTTGTATGCAGGCGCCTCGGGTGAGAGTGCGTCGCTGGAGATGACCCAGAAGCTTTCTGGTCGGGATAGAGAGGTGCCTTTCTAGATCTTGAAACTTGTATACTGGAAATTCAAACTGGGAAATTGATTCCTGAAATTGTATTTGTATAGGAGCGCCGTCGAGACCGTAGAGATTTCGTTGACAGAGAGCCTCAGGCGGAGACGTCCTTGGGACAGGAGGGACCGAGCTTGGTGCTGGGACAGGGGTCTGGTGCTGGTGCTCATTAGAGGCATTCTGATGCTGAGCGGGGAGCTTCCCCTTTTGTACATGTTGATCCCACCAGGCATTCATTTGGAGGTACTAGCGGTTCACGGCCCTTTGTTCCTCCTTCCGGTTACTACTTCGGAGGAAGTGGCCCTCGGCCTTGGGGTGCAGGTTCATGGGCTTGCTATGCGGAGATGGAGAGGATGCGTCGGACTCAGATGTTTGGGTCGTACCCGTATATGTCGATGCCGCCGCCTTATCAGTATTCCTCTTCTCAGCAGGGAGTTCATCCCTCCACTGGCACACTTCGTATCTCGGAGGAGGATCCTAGTACCCCTGGGACGGAGCTGGATCGGGAGCTGGAGCGCCTTAGGAGGCGTAACAGGGACAAGGCACCCGTGATTGATGTCTCTGCTGGTGATGATTCAGACTGACCCTGCATGGTAGCGAGTTCCAGCTTTCCTAGGTTGATTTTGTGTAGGCTGGATTGTATTGTATTTGTATGGCTTGACACTTGAATTTTGTATGGTTGAATTGGCTTCGAACTTGAATTGGTTTGAAGTTTTTTTTGAAGATTTGCTTTGTATGTTTGAATGCTTGAAATTATATGCGTTGTGTGTGCCTTGAAATTTTGTAGCTATATGCATGCATGATAAATTTGCAAAAAATTTGAAAAAATTTGCCCATTTTTTTTCGGGTGTATATACCCACTATAAGCCCCCACTTTGACTGAGGTTTTTTTGTTAGGAAAAGCGCAAGTCAAAGTATATTCGACTCTTGCTATGCATATGCAGACTCGACTTAGGACGCCGATCTAGGACTAGGATGCTTGAATTTTGAAATGACCCGAAATCTGCCCGAAGCGTTGATCTGGACTGCCTGAAGTTGTGCGGTTTGTGGCTTTGGAAACTTGAATAATGGAGGTTGTACTCTGCTGTCCGAAGCACTAAACAGTGTGTACTCGGAGTCATAAGAGAGGACGGTGGCCTCGTCCTTAGATGCAGGCCCCTGCGCCTGGCGCAGGCTTGGCGCCTGGCGCCCGTGGACTGTCGTGCAAGCCGACTCTTGTATAAATAGGGAGCTTGTTGGATCGTTTCTTGCATCAATCCTTCCCTGTTATCATTGCATACTGCTTCCTCTCGAAAAGAAAAGGAAATATGGTTGTGTCCTTTGAGAGTGCCTTGAACTCGTGGATTGGTTCGCTAGGCAAATTGGAGAAAAGGGAGCTTGATGGCATGCATCTTGGGGTGCTCGTCTCTTTCCGGTTTGTAAAATAGGATTTGCACTTCATTCTTGCTAATCTGGAGGCTTGGGACTCGAATCATTATGTCTTCCGCTTTGGCAATAATGAGGTATGTCCCCTCCCTGAGGAATTTAGTGCTATATTAGGGTGGCCCTTGATGATGGAGCCATGCATGCCTAGTGTTGAAGAACACTTTTTCTTGAGTTTTGAAAGGTATTTGGGCTTGAAGCCCCCACTTTTGAGTGCAGTTGTATATGGCAGAGGGGTGGATTTGTCCCTCTTTGTCACCTACTTTGCTGGGCTTGATGTTCCCAAAGTATTTCGCCTGAGAGCTTTGAGTTTTTGTATATTCGCTCGCTTTCTCTTTTCGAAACAGGGGTTTGGCAATGGTGATGCCTCCCTAATAGAAATTGTAGAGCAGTTTGCTAATGGTCGGGACCCCATGCCGCTTGTGATTGGCGAGACATTGATGGGCCTTGATATGCTGAAGTCGGACCCCTCGTCCTTGCCATCGGGAAGTCCGGTGTTACTCCAAGTAAGAATCTGGAGCTCTCTTGTATGTTGAATTTTGAAACGTGCTTCTTGTTTACTCCCCAAGGTTTGGCTTATGGAGAGGCTCATGTTGGTGGCACCACCGGAGAACATGGCGAGCTATAATAGAAAGGGATTCACTGTGCGACCCACATTGTATGGCCGGCTTTCATTGGATGAGTGGCGGTGTGCACTCTCTGGGATTGAATCTCGTATAAAGTGGGTAGTTCCTTGGTGGGGAATTTCTACTATGAGACATGCCCCTGGTTCTACTACTTTGAGGGTGCCAAGCCTCACAATGCTAGTCTTCTACTCGCCTGTTCGAGTGATGAGACAATATGGCTTGAAATAGGAGATCCCGGACCGTACTGAAGAGAACCCGAAACCTGTTGTGCTGAATGCGCATCGACTTGAAGTTTAGAGGCGGTATTGGGTTGCCAAACCATTCTTGAGTATTCAGTTCCCACCTAAGTCAGTTACTCTGTCTGCGGGGTATATTGTATGGACGAGAGCCCTAAGCCAGAGGGAAATTTCTTTCTCCGGACTAGCTAGAGTCCGAGGTTCTAGAGCTAGACGTCCTTCATCAACTGACTATGAGAAAGGTGACGGGAGTGTGGCCCATCCGGTGCTTGACCGTTCGGAATCCAAAGGAGGTTCGTCGTCCTCCCGTCTTGGAAGGCTTGCAAGTTCCTTCTCCCGCCGCTTGAGCAAGGGGAAGATTGATGATTGATTGCGGGAGGAGTCAGGGGATAGTACTCAAGGTGCCAAGACTCGAGAGCATAGTCGCCCGACCCTAGATCTTTGTAGGCTAAATGTGTTTGGAATGAATTGTGTTTGGAATGTGTTTATGTGTTTGGAAGATGTGTTTAGAAGATGTGTTTAGGAAGTGAAAAGGATTTTGAACTTTGCTTCACTTGACCCTGACTTTGTATTTGAATTAGCTTTGAAGGCCTTAGGGCCAAATAAAGAGTTATTGTGTTAAATTCCACTTGAACATGCTTTGCTTTGAATTGGCACATTTGGAACAAAAACAACAACAATTTTGAGTTTTGAATTTTGATTTGATTTGATTTTTAGGATGCCCTTAATTGAGAAAATTTTGAATTTTTTTTTTTTGTATTAAAGTGGTCGGGCCTCGAAATGAGGTTGCCTACGTGTCCCGTTAGGGAATCAGGCCGGACGTAGTTTTGACTACCTTACAGGACCTGAATTTGGATTTTTGAATTTGAACATGGCACTTAGACATAGAACTTCTTGAGTTGATCGAGGTTGGTCAGAGATCTGAATTCTGTTCCGTCGATGTCTGTTAGTTCGACTGCTCCCCCAGAGAGGATTTTCTTGACAATATATGGGCCTGCCCAGTTGGGTTTGAATTTTCCCCTTGGGTCCATGGTGCTTTTGCGAAGGGCTTTCAGGACAAGCTCGCCTTCTTTGATGTTTCGGGTTCTGACCCTTTTGTTGAAATGTCTGGCCACTCGGCGCTGATAGACTTGTACATGGTGAGCGGCTTGAAGCCGTCGCTCATCGAGCATGACTAGCTCGTCGTATCATGCTTGTACCCATGCAACTTCTAGGATTTTGCTTTCGAGGACTATCCTTAGAGAAGGTATCTCCAGCTCGATAGGTTGTACTGCTTCCATTCCATAGACCAATGAGAACGGAGTTGCACCAGTTGAAGTGCGAATTGAAGTTCGATATCCCCACAATGCGAAATGCAGCTTCTGGGGCCAGTCCTTGTAATTGGTCGTCATTTTCATGATGATGGTCTTGACATTCTTGTTGGCTGCTTTGACTGCCCCATTGGTTTGTGGGCGATAAGATGAAGAGCGATGATGTTGAATCTTGTACTCGGTGAATAGATCTTCACACTCTCCTTGAAAATGGGTTCCTTGGTCACTGATTAACTCGTGTGGAACACCGTATCTGCATATGATGTTTTCTTGTATGAACTGGGCCACTTGCTTGGAATCCAATACTTTGAATGATCTGACCTCGACCCATTTGGTGAAATAGTCGATGGCGACCAGTATGAACTCATGACCCCCGGTGCCTATTGGAGTGACTTTGCCGATGACGTCGATACCCCAGGCTGAAAACGGCCACGGTGATGATTGAGAGTATAGAAGTGATCGAGGAATGTGCTTCAGATTCGCACACTTTTGACATGTAGGACATTTCTTGACAAAGAAGTAGCAGTCCCGTTCGAGGGTAGTCCAATAGTATCGGCGCCTGATGATCTTGAGGGCAAGCATTTTCCCAGTCATGTGGGTGCCACAGACTTCAGCATGTATGTCGTCCATGACTCTTTGAGCTTCGTGCTTGTCAACACATCGGAGGTTAGGACCGCTAAGGGACCTTTTGTATAGAACGCCGCCTTCCATGACAAAGTTGGCTGATTGTAGTCGTAGAGCCCTTTGATTTTTGCTTGAAAAGTGCGGGGGATACTCCGAATTTTGTAGATACCTTTGAATGTCCGTAAACCAAGGTTCATCTTCGTCTTGCTCGACGCTGTAAATAGCATGGACATATGCTGCTTCTTGACGCGTTTCAATTGTAAGTGGCATTTCAGTCATGCTGCTTGGAATGTTGATCATTGAAGCCAGTTTTGCCAGTGCATCGGCGAATTGATTCTCCTCTCTCGGGAGGTAGGTGTAGCGAAGCTCTTCTATTTGTTCAAACAACTGCTCGAGATAGGACTGGTGTGGAGCTTAGCTCTCGCTTCTTACTTTCCATTTGCCGGAAATTTGATTGATGATTAGGGAGGAATCCCCGTACACACGAAGTTTCTGGACGCCCAATGCTAAGGCGGCTTCCAGGCCTATGATGCATGCTTCATATTCTGCCGCATTGTTTGTGACGTTGAATTGTAGTTTTGCTGATATCGGAATGTGTGTGCCGTCTAGAGCTACTAAGATTACTCCAACACCACATCCGTTCTGGTTGGAAGCACCGTCAAAATGCATTGACCAACTGTCATCACTGGTCATTAAGATTTGCTCGTCGGGTAAGTCGTAATCTTCCTCTTCTGCCTCGACATGACAGTCGACTAGGAAATCTGAGACTGCTGAACCCTTGATAGACTTATGTGGAATGTATTTGAGGTCGAATTCTGCTAGCATGACCAACCATCTGGACAACCGTCCGTTGAGTGCTGGTTTTTCGAATAGATTCTTGAGAGGATCCGCTTTGCTGATCACATGTATTGTATAGGAGAGCATGTAGTGCCGTAGTTTCTTTGTGGCCCAAACCAAGGCGATGCTGAGTTTCTCGAGCTGAGTGTATTTGGCCTCGTACTCGATCAACTTTTTTCTTATGTAGTATACGGCGTTCTCCTTGCCTTCAATTTCCTGGGCAAGCATAGCCCCCACTGCTGAATCAGTTGTTGTGAGGTAGAGCCTGAGGGGAATCCCTGGCACGGCTGGCTTTAGTACTGGTGGGTTGGAAAGGTAGCTCTTGATTGTTTCGAATGCATGTTGACAGTCGTCATCCCACACCTTGGGCTCGCTTTTTCGGAGCTTTCGAAATACTGGTTCACAGATCATTGTGAGTCTTGAAATGAACCTGCTGATATGTTATAGTCTGCCGAGAAAACCCCGAATTTCCTTTTCATTCGTTGGTGGTTGCATCTCGAGAATTGCTTTGATTTTTGAAGGATAAGCCTCTCTGCCTCGAGAGCTGATGACATATCCGAGTAACTTGCCTGACGTCACCCCGAATGCGCACTTTTGAGGATTGACCCTCATGTTGTATTGTCTGAGCCTGTTGAAAAACTTTCGGAGTACCGAGGTATGCTCATGCGTTCTTTGGATTTGACAATCATGTCGTCGACATATACCTAAATTTCCCTGTGAATCATATCGCTCATGATGGTTGTGGCTGTTCTTTGGTAAGTTGCTCCTGCGTTCTTTAGTCCGAACGGCATAACTGTATAGCAATACGTACCCCACTGAGTGATGAAGGTTGTCTTCTCCATGTCTTCCTCTGCCATGGGAATCTAATTGTAGCCTGCATACCCGTCCATAAAAGAGAGTAAGGCGTGATTTGTGGTGTTGTCGACCAAGATGTCGATGTGAGGCAATGGAAAACAGTCTTTAGGGATGGCCCTGTTAAGATCCCTGTAGTCCACACACATTCGTACTTTGCCATCTTTCTTTGGAACTGAGACAACATTTGCGATCCATTCTGGATACTTTGCTTCTCGAATAAATCCGGCCTCTAACTGCTTGGAGACCCCTTCTTGAATTTTGAGGGAAACATCCTGTTTCATGCGACGGAGTTTCTGCTTGATGGGTTTTGAACCTGGAATAAGGGGAATTGTATGCTGACCGATGCTTGGATCAACCCCTGGCATGTCATGATAGGACCATGCGAAGACGTCTACATACTCTGAAAGTAGCTTGATAAGATCGTCCCACTCTGCTTGAGAAAGAGTTAAACCAATCTGAACTAGTTTTGAGTCACCGTTGTTAGAAAGGTTGATATTTTATGTTTCCTCAATTATGGGCGTCCTGTTTTCATGATTTTCGATAGCTTTTAGAAATTCAAAGTCAGTTTCTTGTAAAGCAAAGTTGTTTGGATTAGGATTGTGTTTTGAATTTGGACTCGAAGAGTAAGAGGAAATTGAAGTGCTATTGAAATTGGCAATCATTACATTGACAGTTTTGACTTGGAGTTCGGCCTGTAAAGGCTCTTGATTGATGCAAGACTCTAGTCCTAGACTCTTAGACTCGTTGCTAGACTCAGATCCGGACTCATCCTTTGACTCGGACTCGCTCATCATAGATCCTTCGCCCACAGTAATCTTGAACATTTTGCCATTTGGAGCAGATATCTTGAGGGACTGGAAGTTTGATTTTTAGGAGATGAACTGGCTGCTCGTTCGATGCCGGCTATGAGGGAAGCTAGGGCTGATGGATTTCTTTTCAACCTTTCTCCTCTTCGGCGAACCCACAGGATCTTTGGACTCCTAGTTAGAACATACCAGACGATTTTAGAACTTGGACTTGAACTTCCCGACACATGATATGATATGCATGCAATGAATGAGACCTAGACATGACCCTAAGTGCCACTCCGAAGATTCGAGATTTTGGATTTTGTACTTGTATTCGGGATTTGCAACCCGTTGGAAATGTTTGAGAGGAGCGTTCATTCTTTTGTGAAAGATTGACTCTTGTACTAGAAGTTGGAATGTCGAAAAAGGATATTTCGACCAATTGGAAATTGGACTTATTTGAAGGGGATTTCAACCCGCTCAAAAATTTGGAAATTGGACTGTACTAGAAAATTGAATTTTGTATTATTTCAAGGGAATTTCAACCCGTCAATATTTTTAGGGGGATTTCAACCCATTGGACTTAGAGTATTTGAAGGGAGTTTCAACCCGATTGAAAAGGGAATTGACTTTGTATTATTTCAAGGGAATTTCAATCAATATGTTAGGGGGATTTCAACCCATTTGATTTGGAATATTTGAAGGGAATTTCAACCCGCTCGAGAACTGGAATTTGTATTATTTTAGGGGAGTTTCAACCCATTGGAAGATTGGACTTGTATTATTTTAGGGGAGTTTCAACCCGTGGATAGAATTTGAACTTGTATTATTTCTGGGGATTTCCAACCCGTTGAATGGAATCTCGAACTTGTATTGTTTCTGGGGAGTTTCAACCCGTTGATAGAATTTTAACTTGTATTATTTCAGGGGATTTTCAACCCGTTGGAAATGTTTTGAATTTTGCATTAGGGAGAAATGGAAAGCAAGATCTCTTAGAATTTGAATTTGGCTTGAAATTTGAACTTTGAAATGGAAAGGATGCACTTTGTATATAAAACATGAGGCTTTGTATTTGGAAAATCCGACATTATGTCACCGTGGATTTGAAACATTGAATTTAGGGCCTTTTGAGTTTTGAAACATGGAATAGAAAAGTCGGCATTACGACGGTATGAATTTGGAACTTGATCCTTGAAGCTTTGAAATTTTGAAAGGTCGAGTTGGCAAGTTGGCATTATGCCGGTATGGGCTCGAATATTTGAACTTGAGACTTTGAGGTTGAAATTGGCAACTTGAGTTTGAGGTTTGAAGAATTGAATGTTTGAAATAGTAAATCTGGCATGACGTCGTTGGATTTGGACTTGAAACTTGAAACTTGAAATTTGAACTAGAAAATCCGGCATTATGGCGTCGTTGGATTTGAGGTTTGAGTTTGGAAATGGAAATTTTGACTAGAAGATCCGACGTTATGGTGCCGTTGGATTGAGTATTGACTTGAAACTTGAGACTCGAAATTTGAACTAGAAAGTCCGGCATTATGGCGCCGTTGGATTTGGATTTGAAAAATTGAGGTTCTAGAAATTTCGGATTTGAACTTGAAACTCGAAATTTGGACTAGAAAATCCGGCATTATGACGCCGTTGGATATGACTTTTGAGGTTTGGACTTGAAATTTTGGATTGAATTTGAAACTTGAAATTTGGACTAGAAAATCCGGCATTATGACGCCGTTGGATTTGAACTTTGACTTGAAAACTTGAGGTTTTGGATTTGAAATTTGAAACTTGAAATTTGGATTAGAAAATCCGGCATTATGACGCCGTTGGATTGAATTTTGAATTTTGAATTTGGACTCGAAAATCCGGCATTATGACGTCGTTGGATTGAATTTTGAATTTGGCATTTGGAATTTGGACTCGAAAATCCGGCATTATGACGCCGTTTGATTGAATTTTGAATTTGGCATTGAAATTTGGACTTGAAAATCCGGGCCGCGGGCCTTGGGCCTTGGGCCTTGGGCCTTGGTACTTGGTACTTGGTACTTGGTACTTGGGAATGCGGTTCGCGGGCGTGGGGTGGGTTTTGTGGGTCAACCCTATTCTTTTTGGTAACTGGACCGTTTTGCTTAAGTCATTGTTACGGGAATCTGTATTGATTACGTAACCGTTGGATTAATTACCATTAATTACGTCCGTTACTACATTCAATGTCTCTGACCGTTTTTGGCTGTTGCAACATTCATTCCCTCAGCCGTTTTTGTCTGTTGCAATGCTTTCCTTCTAATTATTTAAATCAGAGTTTCAGTTCCCTTCACACAGAAAATCATACACACAAAATACGAAAACACATTCTTACTCTCACACAAAATTGCTCTCGGTTTTGGGCATACGTTCTGACTCCATCCGGCTTTGTGAGTGCACACAACGTCGGAGTTGCGCTAATCCTGGAGGGCGACCGCATTCTGTTCTACTGCACCGGGAGGTAGCGCGGAATCGTCTTTTAGGACAGTGGGTGTCCACGACGCAACAATTGTTCTTCGTTCAGTTCATCGAATCAGATAAGTTTGTTCTAATTTTCGCTTTAATCGCAACAATCTAAAAGACGATTATTATGGCTTTGACTTCCAAATTCATGATTCCTGATATGTCTAAGTTAGAACCTCTTGATGGCAAGAATTATAAACGTTGGGCTGTTAGGATGCGATTCTATTTAGAACAAATTGAGATTGCTTATGTGCTTGATGACGTTGTCGAACCTGATGATGAAACTGAATTGCATGCTTTTGAGTTGAAATTTGCTAAAGATGATAGGACATGTAAGGGCATGTTGCTGCATCATATGTCGAATACTTTGCTTGATATCTATATGGGGTTTAATCATGCTAGGGATATTTGGGATGCATTAGAAAAGAAATATGGAACTGATGATGCTGGTACTAAGCGTTATTGTGTCAGTAAGTGGTTAGCTTTTCAAGTCCAAGATGATAAACCAATTATTGATCAGATTCATGCTTATGAAAATATTTGCATTGCTATGGCTGCCGAGGGTTTGAGTATTTGTGAGATTACCCTTGCTATAGTTTTAATTGAGAAACTCCCACCCTCTTGGAAAGATTTTCGTAATCAGTTAATGCATAAGAAAAAGGACCTTACCTTAGAGGAGCTTGTAGGTCACCTGAAAATTGAGGAGGAAAATCGTATTAAGGATAAGGGTCAATCTGTGTTTTCCGGGTCTGCTAAGGCTAACCTTGTAGAACCTAAGCCTCATGCATATTCTGAAAAGTTTAAGGGAAAGGGAAGTCCTTTCAAGCCTCAAGGGAAACCAATGAAGTATAAGTTCAAGGGCAAGTGTTTTGAATGTGGGAAAACTGGTCACAAGTCTGTAGATTGCAGATCCAAGAAGAAGTCGGATCAGAACCAAGCCAACCTTGCTGAAGCTAATGAAGTTTCTAATCCTAACCATTTTGTTGCTGTTGTTTCAGAAGCTAACTTGACAGGTAATGTTGCTGAATGGATCGTTGATACTGGAGCAACGAGACATATCTGCACCAACAAAGATATGTTCACTACCTACGAAAAAACTGATGGTGAAAATGTCTTCATGGGTAATTCAGCTTCTGCAACTGTTCAAGGCAAAGGGAAGATCGTTCTCACTCTTACCTCTGGAAAACTTATTACTCTTACCAATGTGTTGCATGTTCCAGAAATGCGTAGGAACCTGATTTCTGGTAGCTTGCTAATGAAGGCTGGATTGAAGCTTTCATTTGATTCTGATAGGCTTGTTATTACTCATAATGGGGAGTTTGTGGGAAAGGGTTTCTGTAATGGGGGTTTATTTACTCTTGATGTCAAACTTGAAATTATGAATAAGAATGCTAGTACTTCTTCTGTTTATATTGCTGAGTCTATTGATTTATGGCATGCAAGGTTGGGTCATCTTAACATTGCTTCAATTAAAAGGCTTAAACAACTTAACTTGATTCCCAGTTTTTCTAAAACTGATTTTGCAAAATGTGAAGTATGTGTTGAGGCCAAGTTTGCAAAGAAGCCATTTAAATCAATAAATAGACAAACTAAAGTACTAGAGCTTGTTCATAGTGACTTGGGGGATTTTAAAAATTATGAGAGCAGGGGTGGTAAAAGGTATTATATTACTTTTGTTGATGACTGCTCAAGATTCACCATGGTTTATCTTCTCAGGTCAAAAGATGAGGCTGAGGAAATGTTCCTCAAATACAAGGCCGAAGTGGAGAACCAACTTGATAGGAAGATCAAGAGACTTAGGAGTGATAGGGGTGGTGAATATGACCCTAACACTCTTAAGGCATTTTGTGAGCAGAATGGGATCATTCATGAGACAACGGCTCCCTACACACCCGAGCAGAACGGGATTGCTGAAAGGAAGAACAGAACATTGAAGAACATGATGAATTCTATGCTTATTAGTTCTGGGTTTTCTGATAACATGTGGGGGGAAGCTATATTATCTGCTTGTCATGTTTTAAACAGGGTACCTCACAAGAAGCTAGACAAGACTCCATACGAAATATGGAAGGGTCGTGCACCTAACCTAAGTTATTTGAAAGTGTGGGGGTGTCTAGCAAAGGTGGCTATACCCAGCTTCAAAAGGGACAAGATTGGTCCTAAAACGGTTGATTGTATTTTTATTGGTTATGCTCACCAAAGTGCTGCATATCGTTTTCTTGTTAAAGGTGCTAACAATTCTTATGCAGGTGGTAACATCATTGAGGCAAGAGATGCCGAGTTTTTTGAAACAGTATTTCCTTTGAAAATATCTTGTATCAATGATGTGCCTTCTTCTAGCACTTCTTCTAGTATGCCTGTTGTTGCTCCTCCCACCTCTGATGTGAATTCTGAATTGGAGCCAAGGAGGAGCAAGAGGGCGAGAAAGGAAACCAGTTATGGTGATGATTTTATTACTGCTTTCTTAACTGAACCTTACTTGATTGATGATGACTTTGTTTATGTCTTTATTTTGGAAGATGATCCTAGGACCTATGAAGAGGCTATGAAATCTGTTGATGCAGTGTTTTGGAAAGAGGCAATAGATAGTGAACTTCAGTCAATCCTAAGTAACAATACTTGGGAGTTGGTTGATCTGCCTAGGGGTTGCAAGCCCATTACTTGTAAATGGATCTTTAGGAAAAAATTGAAATCCACTGGATCCATTGACAAGTATAAGGCTAGAATTATGGTAAGGGGATTCACCCAAAGGCATGGTATTGATTATTTTGATACTTATTCTCCTGTCACTAAAATTGCTACTATTAGAACTTTGATTGCTCTTGCTTGCATTCATGATCTTGTTGTGCATCAAATGGATGTTAAAACTGCATTCTTAAATGGTGATTTGGATGAGGAAATTTACATGGTTCAACCGGAAGGGTTTGTTGTTCCTGGTCAAGAGAATAAGGTTTGTAAATTAGTCAAGTCCTTGTATGGGCTTAAGCAAGCTCCAAAGCAATGGCATGACAAATTTGACAAGACTATGACAGGTAATGGGTTCCATGTAAATGAAGGTGATTCTTGTGTTTACTCTAAGCATGATTCTGATGGTTGTGTGATTATTTGTCTTTATGTGGATGATATGTTAATTTTTGGGACTAATTTGGATCGAGTAAATGAGACAAAAAGTTTTCTAAGTTCTAAGTTTGAAATGAAAGATATGGGTGAGGCAGATGTGATTTTAGGAGTGAAAATCAAGAGAACTCCAAATGGCATTTGTCTTAGCCAAGCTCACTATGTTGAAAAGTTACTTAAAAAATTTAACTCTTTTGACGTCGATCCAGTTAGGACTCCCTATGATCCAAGCATCCACTTAAGGAAAAATAATGGTGATCCTGTTAGCCAATCTGAATATGCTAAGATCATTGGTAGTGTTATATTTCTGATGAACTACACTAGACCTGACATTGCTTATTCTGTGAGTAGATTAAGCAGGTATACTCATAACCCAAGTCATGAACATTGGGATGCTTTGAAGAGATTGCTCAGGTACCTTAAGGGTACCATGGATTGGAGTTTGCACTACTCCAAGTTTCCAAGAGTTTTGGAAGGCTATTGTGATGCTAACTGGGTTTCTGGCAATGATGAAATTAACTCTACCAGTGGTTATGTTTTCACCCTAGGGGGTGGAGCTGTGTCTTGGAAATCTTGTAAACAATCTTGTACTGCTATGTCTACTATGGAATCTGAGTTTATTGCTCTTGAATTGGCAGGTCATGAGGCAGAATGGTTGAGAAATGTGCTTGCAGATATTCCGCTGTGGGGGAAGCCAGCTCCTTCAGTTGCACTTCATTGTGATTCGCAAGCGGCTATTGCTGTGGCAAACAACCATGCCTACAATGGGAAGAAAAGGCACATTCGTTTGAGGCACAAGGCCATCAAAGAATTGTTGTCAAGTGGGGTGATATCACTAGACTATGTAAAGTCTGAAATGAACATTGCGTATCCGTTAACGAAAGGCCTATGTAGAAAACTAGTTTTGGAAACATCGGAAGGGATGGGCCTGAAGCCCGTTGAATGAATTGTAAAATAATGAACTCCTACTCACAGAGTTCAAAGGACGACATTATTGTTATAATTCGGAAGCACAAAATTTTATTTTTTTGTCCATCCCCTAGATGTTATAATGTGCTTGCTACAATAGGAAAGAGGTTGAGCATACGGCTCTTAATGAACCCATACCATATGTTTGGTGGTGTGAATGTAGCTCACACTTGATGGGATTCACCTACGTAGGTGTGGAAGTGTGGCCGCTTCCTATGAGAATTGCGATGTGGGCTATTCTCTAGAGCACCTATGAGCATATCCAGGTCGGACGTATGGCCAGTATAAGGCGTCACTTTATTCGCGGAGTCAGAGTGTCATACATATTCAGTTGCGTGCTTTAAGTGACGGGTTTCTATCTCCCTATCAAGTTCAATACGAAAGTCACTTGGTAGGAAAGAGATCATAGCTTAAATGTCACTAAGTGTTAATTCAAGTCGAAAGACATTGACACCTATTCAATTGTTTTGTTTGCCCAAAACCAATATCCTTCTCCTTTCCTTTCTTTCTTTTCCGCATATTCGAACCTGTGGGGGATTGTTGGAAATTCTCATTGGGAAATACAAAGGAAAAAAGGGTGAGTGAAAATTCAAGAGTCCCACATTGGAAAAACTCTTCATATTCCTCTTGTTTATTAATTGGGGAATGAGTGTAACTCTTGTTTAAGAAAGTGTGAGAATAGTATGGGTGGACACATCACACACACGCGCGCGCGCGCCGGGCCGGGCGCGGGCCGCGGGCCGTGGGCCGTGGGCCGTGGGCCTTGGGCCTTGGGCCTTGGGCCTTGGGCCTTGGGCCTTGGGCCTTGGTACTTGGTACTTGGTACTTGGTACTTGGGAATGCGGTTCGCGGGCGTGGGGTGGGTTTTGTGGGTCAACCCTATTCTTTTTGGTAACTGGACCGTTTTGCTTAAGTCATTGTTACGGGAATCTGTATTGATTACGTAACCGTTGGATTAATTACCATTAATTACGTCCGTTACTACATTCAATGTCTCTGACCGTTTTTGGCTGTTGCAACATTCATTCCCTCAGCCGTTTTTGTCTGTTGCAATGCTTTCCTTCTAATTATTTAAATCAGAGTTTCAGTTCCCTTCACACAGAAAATCATACACACAAAATACGAAAACACATTCTTACTCTCACACAAAATTGCTCTCGGTTTTGGGCATACGTTCTGACTCCATCCGGCTTTGTGAGTGCACACAACGTCGGAGTTGCGCTAATCCTGGAGGGCGACCGCATTCTGTTCTACTGCACCGGGAGGTAGCGCGGAATCGTCTTTTAGGACAGTGGGTGTCCACGACGCAACAATTGTTCTTCGTTCAGTTCATCGAATCAGATAAGTTTGTTCTAATTTTCGCTTTAATCGCAACATAAGGTCGGTCTAAGTTTTGTATGATGCAAGTGGTCGGCTTTGGGTGTTAAAAGGTACTTGTCTAAGAGACGGATCTGGCGACAAGCATTCACATCCGCCTAAGGGAAGTGTGTGTCGGCAGACGGCCTCCATACTTGACATCGGGAATTTCAAGTAAATGCCAAGTTTCGGTAGGCGGGGAAATGGTCACACACAAAATTGGTCGGGAACCGTATGGAGAGTCACCATTTCGTTGCCCCCGGGGCTAGCTCGAATGTAGAACACATCCGTTTGGGCAAGGGTAGAAATTCATTTTGTCCAATATGGTTTTCGAAAAATGCATGAAATGCCTAGAAATTGAAATTGAAATCGTACTTGAATTTGTATTTGTAAAGCTCGTTTTTCGGCACTTGTTCACGAGGCTTGGGAGCGTCCTTCCAGATTCAAAAACAGACTAACTCCCAACATGAAAAGTTGAGCAAAAGTGGGCAACAAGCCACTGTGAGCCACTGTCCTGGATGCAGGCAGTGGCGTTGGGCGCAAGGGCTGCGCCTGGCGCCAGTGCTGGCATCCAGTACTTAAGCAGATTAGTGGCTTGTTGCTCGAAATCTGCCCGCATTTTCGAATTGAAATTAGTAAGCTCCCCAGCAGAGTCGCCAGAATTGTAGGGGGGTTTTTTTTGTCAAAATTTGTTTCCCGTTCTACAAGAAGGGCGGTTCTTTAGAAAACTGTAGAATTTTTGTACCTCGAAGGAGTCGCCACCAAACATTTTTTAAAGTCTCGTTTGGAAAGACCGCAAGTGACTCTATGTTGGATAAGGCCTTGAATCCTTGAAACGGATGGGTGAGATCCGGGCACGGGAACAAAATGCTTATTCGGCGAGCTTTAGAAATATTCAAGTACGTTGGCACAACATTGTTTTCGAAATAAACCCTAGATTAGACTATGTGGGTTTGCACTAAGAGCAAATTGAATCTCTAATTGTATGGTGGTCACTTTGCTTTAAAGATTAATTTAAGGAACCTAAGGCCGGTTTGTCCAAAAATATCTTTGTTAAGCGTGATGTAACCTTTGTATTTTGTTGTATTTAGCATGTTGGTGATGAAAGCGATAAAGCAAATAAAGCAACATCAAAATACTAAATAAAGTGTGGAATTAGTAAATACAAGACCCCCTAGAAAATGACTAGGGAGTAGGTCCACATTGCCTAGAAATGGACTAGGCAAGTAAAGATGCGGAATTAAAAGTGCGGTATTGAAATTGCTATATTGAAATTGCGGTATTGAAAGTGCGGTATTGAAAGTGCGATATTGAAATTGCAATATTGAAAGGTGCATAATTGAAATTTGTACTTGGGCACATGAGATTCGAACGCCAAGCGGCTCCTTAAAAATAAGTGCGCCCGACACGAATTCAAAGCCGAAAATCTCAACTTGGGAGAGGTTGCTCAACCCAAATATCCTAGATTTTGCATGTTAAACTTGAACTTGAAAGCTTGAATATTGAAGTTTTGAACTTGAAATAATTGAAGTTTGAACTTGAAATGATCCTAGTTTAGGGAAATAACTATGAATAACCCTAAACATGGTAAGATCTTTGAAAATTGAAAACTTGAACTTGTATATTGAAAATGGAGTTTTGAATCTCAAAAGACTAAACCTTTAAATGTTAAAAGGTGTTATCTTTGATTACCCCATGTTTGATGGTGATTCTAGTCCAAGAGGTGATTGTAAACAACTTGGACATCCTTGAATCTTTGAAAATTGTATTTTGTATTTTGAAAAATTTTGTATTTTTGGAAAACATGTGTGATTGTTGCAAGTGGTGTTTTTTAATGATTAAAACACTAACTTGCTAATCATTTATAAATCAAAGCAACATAGTAGATTAGAATGGGATTCGGATTTACCTAGTTAGATTTAGGCAAGAGCTCCCAATTGCTTTTTTGAATTTAGGAATTTTGTATGTGTTTTTGAGGAGTTTTTGAGTTGTATTTTGAGGCCTAATGTCAAAATTACGACGTTGTATTGTTTTTCCCCTTTTCTCATTATGCTGGAAATGAGGGGTATTTATAGAAGGAATTGGTGCAAGGCACCAGCACACGTCAGCGCAGGGCGCTGGACCAGCGCTAGGCGCTGGTGACGTGGCTTGAATGGCGCCAAAGCAAGGACGGGGAATCGTCCTTGTTTCGTCTTGTAGTGTTGTACCTGTTGTACGAATAGTACTAGGTTTGGCGTTTTGTATTTTCTTGGAGGTTAAGGCATCGTTTAGCGTCTAAAAATAAGCCTTTCTCGGGTTTTTGAATTCCGGTTTTACGGGACGGGGCCCGGCATGCTCGGTTTTGTGGGTCGGCGCCCGAATTTGACTTGTCTTATATGATTTTGAGTGGAAAAGGCCTAGTAAAACCAATGGGATGGTCTACTAGATGAGATTGTACTTGGATTTTGAAATTGATTTCGGAGAATTGTATTTTGTACCGAGAACCGAAAGGGAAACGGTCTCGGGGGTTGGATTTTGGATCTTGAATTTGGAAATATTCTTAGCAATTGGGATTTCCACCTAGAGTTAATCCAATCACCTAACAAGGATAATGGTATCGTCATCATCCCAAAGGGGAGACACAAATTAGGTGTTTACACTAAGTTAAACATCAAAGAATCTAATGAGATTCTTCACCTATATTATAAGTCAAAAAATTTAGCTGGATTCAGTATCTACTGAAATTGGATAGCTAAAGTTATATGAATAGAATTCAATTGAGAATAATTCTGCAAAAGAATTTATCATGTATAATATAATATGTGGATCGCCAAAAATGTATCGTATGACTTTAGGCATGGCAAACATATACCAATCTCTATTGATCTAAGTGAAGATCAACTAGATTGAGATTAAGAAAAACTTATAGTACTTGAAAAGGTACATAGGAATAGTTCTTGATTCAAGGAAATAAAGATATGCTAAATATTGATGCTACACGCATAAACACTGTCAAAGGATCAAGCAAGATTCCTTTGGAGTTAACCATTGGCAAGGACGAGCTAAAGAGCATCGTATTTTGAAATGGCAACATGGATTAAGACCATGAGTTGTTGCGTGGAAAATTGAATATTAATTTCTATGTTCTAAGGTACAGCTGGAAAGGCTTCCACATATCCGTGAACTACTTGGATAAGTAAATCCAAATAAAGCATCACTAGCAACCTAAATAGTTGAAGTAAAAGTAATTATTGCCTAAGAAGCAATAAAACAGAGTTGTTTAAGTTAAAGAGTTCTTCACTGAACTTGGGTAGATCACATGTCTGTTGGCTTGATGATTCTTCATTGCAAAATGCGTAGAACCACTCTTGAAGCAAGAAAGACTATATCACAAAATAAACATATTCAAAAGATCTGATCATCCTATCTCGAAAGGCATTCGATGAAAAGGATATTAAGATTGGCAAAGCATGATAACTAAACCTATGCAACAAGTGAAATACAACACTCACATTGTGGCACCGGAAATCAAGCATAGCTTTGAATTCCATTAATTGTTTTAAAGATGGGTTCGAGGCCCATGGTTGTAAAACACTGGGGTTGAACATTTATCATATATGAAATGTATTTTCATATTCCATTTAATCTTGGTTTAGTATTAAATGTTGAGTCCTTTCAATTTGACAATATATTCAAGATAGACTGTCAATACCAGTCTTGTGACTAAGAAATGTCTATCAAGTGAACTTGAATGTCAAAAGTTGAAAATGGTCCCTGGTCGGAGTTTTCTATAAAGGTGGATGCATAGAAAACGCTAGACGACTCGAATGCAAGATGACTAGTAGTTCTGTTTCTTGAACTATGTGTACATGGCAATGTAGCAATCATTTGCATAGATAATTACTTTGAGAATACTAGTATCGGACAGACCTATGAAACTTTACTATAAGAGATGAAAATCTGTCATAAGTAAATTTCACTAAAATTATTAGACACTAATCCTCAATACCTGAGTGATTTGAGATTACTTGTTTGAGAACTGGTTACTTTGACGTTTTCAACCGTCGCACCGTAAAAGGAGGCTATAATGGCAACGCTCGGGTAATCACCTATCAAACGAAGTCTAATCTCAAGATCACAAGATTGGGATTGTCCTCCCATAAATTGGGATGAGATGCTGAAAGTTGTACAAGGCCACTCGGAGAGCTAGAAACTGTAAAATGGTCGTGCTCAGATGAATCATAGGCTATGATTATCTGTTTATTTGATCAGTTGAACTCTGAAACCGAGAAATACCTCTGGACATAATAAGGATGACAACTCTTACCTTATGTTCATGAGCAAGCATCAAGCGACAAAGGAATTAGGCAATGCACACTCGTCCCTAAGGACAAGTGGGAGACTGAAGGAAATAATGCCCTTGGTCCAAGTATGCATTCAATGCTAAGTCTAATAAATGCGGTTCGGTATTAATTAATTATGCAAGTTAATAATTCAGTGAGATCAAGTGAACTGTATGCCTAGCTAGAGGCCGCTTCAGTTCAAGTGGAATTAATAATATTAATCCACAGCTTACTCTTGACTGAACCCGTAGGGTCACACAAATAGTACGTGAACAGATCAAGTATTTAAGTGAATTAAATACTTTATTTATGGATATTCGGAATCGACGGATCTCGGTTCCAGTGGGAGCTGAAATCGTCAAAAAGGCAAATTATGAATATTTCGGAAACGATGATATTGCCGGAAACGGAAATATGGATCGTATCGGAAATATAAATATTACCAAGTCCTAGATGTTGCCGGAAACGGAAACATGGTACGTATCGGAAAATATTATCGGAAATGGAAACATTGCTGGAATCGGAAATATTGCCGGAAACGGAAATATTGCCGGAATCAGAAATATTATCGGAATCGGAAATAAATTCCGAAATCAAAAATATTAAATATTTGTTCGAAACGGAAATTAATTCCGAAATCGGAAATATTAAATATTGTTCGGATCGTAAATGAGTTCCGGAATCGGAAAATAAATCGGAAAGCGCGACGTACGAAATAAACATCGGACGAGCTTGCTAGACGCAAGGCCCAGCACTAAAAACAAAGGTCTAATTGAAGTCTAATTCTAATTGAATTAGATAAATTGAATCCTAGTAGGTTTCTAGTTCCGATAATCCCACCCTATAAATAGGTGATGAATAATCACAATTTATACATCATATTCTCAAGTATTCATATAGTTTTAAGATTAAACTAAGCTTAATAATTTGCCAAATAATTAAGTACGAATAACATAAAACCTTAGGCTAAATTCTAGTTAATTGAATCTAAGGAGGATCCGAACGTGCTTTGGACTATCTACGGAGGGACGACAGTTGGAGCCCTAAACTTGTTCTTGTTCGGTTCGGGAGCAGCTAGGGAAGGCACGCTACACATGTATGTATCCTAAATTATGCTAATTGACTATGTGGCAATTAATTTGGATTCCTGGCTTTATGGTTTTTCCGCATGAAATATATGTTTTATATTTGTCATAACCTAACATCATCATCTTCAAATATTAACAGGGCTTCGTCATCATCAAGTATTAACAGGGCATCGTCATCATCAAATATTAACAGGGGCATCATCATCATCAAATATTAACAGGGATTCATCATTAGATATTAACAGGGCATTATCATCATCAAATATTAACAGGGCATCATCATCATCATCAAATATTAACAGGGGCATCATCATTATCAAATACTCATCATCATAAATCAACAACTAAATCCTCCAACTACTCATCATCACAAATCAACAATTAAACAATCACATAAATCAATAATACCCCTGGCCAGCAACAGATCACAGTTGCTGGTATACATCACAACAAGTAATCCTCCAACTACTCCAACATTACTTAAATTAAAAAGACAAGAAAAAGAAAGAGATGGTACTTAGCTCTAGTTACAACACGAACCATCACCACCAGAAACATCATCAACATCGTCACCATCATTAACAATATCAGAATCAACAGGCTTACCACCACCATTAGGAACCTCTTGATCATCAACCGTAAACGTATCAACAGGGGCAAAAGGGGTAAAAGGGACAGCGGGGACTTGATCAACTTCTTGATCTTCAATTAGTGGTTTAGTAGGGGACGACGGCGGTGGCTTACCCTTGAAAGACTTTTCTGAAGATTCTAATGACTGATTTCAGCTCCATTTTTTCCAAAGGTACTCATGGTTATGGTTGTGTTCACCTTCACAAAGATCACAAAGATCACAATGACCAGAATCTAAGCAATGATAAGGACCAGAATACGGAATATCATCCCCACTGTGAGGGGGTCGAAAAAGCACGAGGCTAATGTGTGACCTCGTCCCTCGTGGGTGTGACGATTATTTTTTATTCAATCAAGTGTAATTGGATTTCCTGTGAGTTTACACCCAATTGACTAGTAATATAGGAGTCGCCATTCAGTTTTTAACGACAATGAGAAAAACTGACAAAACCCGGTTATCGTGACATAAAGGGAGTGCAATTATGTTTGACCACGACGGCCGTAGGTTCCCTTGTGATCCCTGGTGTGGGGATCTCTCAACATACACCCGCAAGGTAGAGATTGAGGGTTCGGGGGACTGTAACTACCGAGAGGAGTACTTCGCTCGTCGATAACTCCAGAGGCAGGATATCCTTACTAGCTCAGCATAAGTAATTAAAGGGACATGTGTTAACTATTAAACTAATCTGAGTTGATTTTAGCAATATGCAACATATAATACTAGATCGATCGTGATTATCTGATTTAAATAGCATTAAGGGACCTAGCATGATAATCCGATTTCCCAAAAATATTATATTTGTTAGGCGTGATAGAACAATCAGATTTAGTTAGTTTAACAGTTCATAAAAAGGGCGTGGAAAGCAGTTAAATCATCGAAAAGGGACACATTACGACGCACCCTTGAGAGGTGCGTCACGGTTCTCAGAAAACTAACCACTTTGACTTTGCTATTTCTCCTTTTTATTTAACGAATCTCAATTATGGGACAGGGTACGTTCTGTTCGATTTATGGATCGATTGCGACAGAACACGTGAACAATTTCGCAGCGTGAGGCTTAGGCTAAGGGTTGGAGTCAATACTCAGAATATAATTGTGTCTTGTGTGTGTTCCTTTCACGTCGAATTTAGGGGTCTATTTATAGGGAAGAGTTCGTGGAAAGATAGAATTGCAGAGTTCTAATCCGCAAAGAATTAGGAAAAAACATGTACCCAGGTATTTTCAGCGCCAAGGCCTGGGCGCCGAAGATTTCGGCGCCCAGAGCCAGGCGTTGAAAATAGGGTCTGGGCTATTTTCTTTAGTCAGATTCGGATTCCTGAAATCCGTAGAGTTTGAGACTTAATCGAGTCTTTTAGCGCGTATCAATTTTATGACGGAATGCGTCTGGGCCCGTTACGAACTCTAGGCTCCTTAGGATTTTAATTAATATGTAACTCTTATTTTCGAATCATATTAGGAATAGGATTCTCGCAGTTTTCTATCTCGTTTAGGATTTATATTGGAATGCAACACCTAATTCTGACAGGTTTCTATCCTTTATGATTTGCCACTTTTAACAGCTACCTTTTACGGCAGTTACTATTTTTAGCAGGTTTCCATAAATAGCAGGTTTCGGGTGAAATGAAATGGGGAATTGAGATTCGTTTATTATAGGAGATGCGTTGTCAAGTGGAGATTTATGCTTTCATCATCGAACTTTTCCCTTTCGGGAATGGGGACAAAGGTAGGTGTCTACAGTTAGCCCCCACTTTGACTGAGTCTTGGAGTAAGACGATGGTCAAAGTATTAGACGGAGTGCGTCACACAAGCCATGGTGTATGTGACCTGTTTTACGAGGGTCTCACGAGCCCCCGAGTGATAACATTTGACTTAAGGGTCATCACTTGAAGTGTCGACATATCCCTCACGTGTCATTGGGATTTGTCAACTGATAGTATAGAAACTTCCTCACTTTGTCATTGGAAGGATCTAAAGGTGCGTAGAAACTCCCTCACTTTGTCATTGGGAGTAGCTACAGATGTTTTCGAAATCAAAGCTGTAAAGTGTAATTGGGCCTGGCCAAGCCCAATCACGAGGTAAAAGTGTTTTTAAAGATTCTCATTTTCAGGGCTAGCTAAACGAGAAAACCCCCTTGTTTTTATGGGGCGTAAAACGAAGGAAAATCCAGCACATCGCTCTTTTTTTGGAAAAAACGGAAAACCAATCTTTTTAATTTTTGGAAAAGGGAAAACCAGAAAAAGTTATCGCTGCAGCAACTAAGGACCTGCACGGTTAGTGATGCAGACCCCGCCGGCTAAAGATGGCGAGCCTGTCCGCTAATGGTGGACACCCCGTCCGATAGAAGTGGACGAATCTGTTTTTGAATTTTGAAAATAAGGACCTACGCGGTTTGTGACGTAGACCCCGCCGGCTAAAGATGGCGAGCCTGTCCGCTAAGGGTGGACACCCCGTCCGATAGAAGTGGACGAATCTATTTTGAAATTTGTTTGTGCTTTTTGAAAATAAGGACCTACGCGGTTTATGACGTAGACCCCGCCGGCTAAAGATGGCGAACCTGTCCGCTAAGGGTGGACACCCCGTCCGACAGAAGTGGACGAATCTATTTTGAAATTTGTTTTGCTTTTTTTTTTTTAAATAAGGACCTACGTGGTTTGTGACGTAGACCCCGCCGGCTGAAGATGGCGCAAGTTCCTATTTCTTTGGTTCTTTGTGATTTTCTTTTGAGAATTTCTTTTTATTCATTCTTGCAAGAGAGAATTCTTTCGAGGGATGCTCGAATTTAGTTGTAACCTGAACGTGGGCTGACAATGTGTTCAGACGGACCTTTGTCTTGCGACCGTCTGCTTTCGTGATTTTGAGCTAGTCTTTACGGCTCGACTTGGTCTTCGATCAGAGGACCGTGCACAAGCGTCAATGACGGCCTTTCGATGAGGTCGAACATGTTGTTTTTTTTTTTGAGATATCCAAACATGATATGGTGTATGGCGCAGTCCGGGAATATGATTTTGATCGTGCGCTCCTTGTTGGAGTCTATTTTTTGCGACCCCCCAAGCACTGGGGCTCGTCAGTCGTTTTTCGCATCTTGTAATCATGGTCATGCTCGTATGTGCGAGCGACCTTTTATAGTAGTGCGCTACTTTAGCGAAGCCGTGGAGTGCGACTTTAGTTTTCAGGCAACATCCGGTTTTAGCTTGGCCCGGATTGATCCTTTGACTGACAAACATTTTTTATTTGGAAAACCAACGATTTAACAATACACATTTTTGGTGTTTCGAAGAATGACCATGATATTTAACTTGTTTTTTGAAAAGTGTACATAAGCATTTTCTAAGACGAGTCTAGGTTTCGACCAAGTTTTTAATGTTTATTTTCTTGCTTATTTGAGAGCTAAAGGTGCTTTGGGCTTGATCCTACTTGCAATAGGGCCTCGTGTTTAGCAACACGGTCTTAAGTCCTTTCCTGTTCCGTGTTTTGTGAAATATGGGCCTTGGGCTGCATTTTCAGCGCCCAAGGCCAGGCGTTAAACATTTCGGCGCCCAGCCGTGGGCGCTGAAAGTCTTTTCCTGGTGATATTTGACTTTCGGGTTTTCTAACACGTTTCCGAATGGGATCAGGATGTCATTGGGTGCGTTCAGCTATATATAGGGGCTAGATACGTCCCTATTTTCCACCACTCTCAAATTCTTTCTCTCCTTTTTGTTGTGCTTTAATTATTCATTGCTTTTGCCATGTCGATCCCTATTTTCTCACTCCAACGGACTGTTAGGCGTTGGCTACGGGCCCTTACTCCCACAGAAAAAGCTTTGTTAAAAGAATACCACTTAGAGGCACTTTTAGGTTTACAACAAATTAATATTGATTATAACTTTCTGCATGTTGCCCTAAGCTTTTGGGACTCCGATCATCATGTTTTTGCCTTTCGGGGCAACGAAATATGTCCTTTGCCCGATGAATTTGCTGCGATCCTTGGTTATCCTGCTAATGCTACTCCTGTTACCCCTGGCACTATTGAAGAGGGTAAAACAACCATAAGGGCTTTCCTAGGACTAGATGATAACATGTTTGCTGAAATTGTTGTAGATGATAAGGTTAACTTGGCAAAACTTGTAAAACATCACTTTAGGCCTAGTAAGAATATGACCGAACAGAAATTGAATATTCGAGCCCTTGTATTTTGCTTGTTGAATCATTATTTGCTGTCGAATAACAATGGTGAGTTCGGTGACATAAGGTTGATCCCCTTGATTAGCCAGATGGAAAGTTGCTATTCTATTATGCCGTTGGTTGTTGCCGAGACTTTGCTGAGTGCGGATGAGCTGAAGAAGGATGCCAAATCTGAACATTTTAAGGGAAGCCCCCTATTACTGCAGGTAATCAATTTTCTTCTTGCGCACGCATACGCCACTTTTGCATATATTTTTTTTGCCTGGGGCTGAGTTTCAGCTCCCAGGGCTGGGCGTTGGAGTTTTCGGCGCCTGGTCCTGGGCGTTGAAACTACGACCCAGGGACCATTTTTTTTTCATTCTTTTGATTCGATTGTACCTATTTTCGCAGGTTTGGCTTGCGGAACGGCTTAGACTTTTGGAAGCTCCTGCCGATCCTAAACATTATCGCCCTATAGCTTTGGGTAACCGAAAATACTTGCACCAAGGCCAGGACGAGGCCGAATGGACCTCCTTTTTTACTTATGGCATTTGTTCTATTAAGTGGGTGGTACCATGGTGGGGTTTGACTACTATGACAGGGGGTTCTGATGTATCGGTTTATGTTTCTTTGTTGGGGCTATCTCGTCCCATTTATATTTTCCCTTACCGAGTCATGCGTCAATATGGTTTAAGGCAGACTATCCCCTTTTCTGATACGGTACCACCTAAGGTAGAGGCCTTTTCACAAACACGGGTCTTAGCGTGGGCTAAGTATTATGATGGTCTCCCGCGTTGGGCCGTAGCTACAAATGGCTTTGTGGGTCTTTCTGAAAACTACAAGTTGTGGATGAGCTCTGATGATAAAGATGTGAGGACCGAGGCTCGAAATGGGGAGCCGGCTGAGCTTTTGATACCTCGTATTCATGTTAAATATGAGGGTCCTGATTCTGCCAGACCTCGTACCTATAATTTTAAGACTGTGAAAGCTCGTCCTGATCGAAAGCGAAGGGAAGTTCCTCCCCATTCCAATTTCAGGCCTAAAAAGATGCCTAACATGAAGGGGCTTGCTGTTGTTAAAAGAAATGCAAGCTCTCGCGGAGATCGTCGCCGGAACAATGTATGGGTTAGGAAGGCTCAGCCGCCTGTAGAAACAGTGGCTAGTCTAGTTGATGATAATAATCCTTCTCCCACCATTGCCTGTGCCCTCGAGGCTGAGCGGGCTATAACTGAGAATGTTTCTGAAGCCTTGGCATCTTTGGAAGTTAGTGTCCAGGAGCCGGTTCTTATGGAGATTGACATTGGGGCAGCGCAGAAGACTGTGGGGGTGGATCTTGCGAATATTGCCCTCTACAAGACTTTATTTGATGATCCAGAAGAACTAGAGTAGTGTAGTTCTTGCTAGGGTGTAGGTGCCCTCCATTTATTTCAGTTGTGTTTGTTTTTATTTTTAGCACTCTGTTTTCCTTCTTATTATTTTTTAATAAAGGCGTATTTTTATTTTTCATTTTCATTTATTTTTGTTTCTCCTCTTTTTTATGTATTTTATACGTCTAGCACTTTTTGCACAAAGAATATTTGTTTTTTTTTTATTGGACCGAATCCTTGGTAAGGATTGCCTACGTATCTTGTCAGAATCAGGTCGCGCGTAGTTCTAGCCTTTGAATAAGTTCTAGTATGCCGGATTTCGGTAGATATGCCCTGAGGTGGAAACATATTACTTAGTCGGTCAAATGAGTGAAGTATTATCATTATTTTCATCTGCCATTTTTTTTTGCCATAAGTCGTGTAAAGTATGAAATTCGAAATTCGACTAATTTGTATGGCTATATTCTTGGTTGGTAAGCCTATTTGGATACGTGTTGTACCCCCCCAAGTGTTCGTTATTTTTCCGTTGTGTGCGGATAAAATGACGAGCACTTCTAAAAAGAAAAAAAAAATTGTTAGGCAGAGAGTTTCAACGCCCAGGCTGGGGCGTCAGAAATTTCGGCGCCCGGCCCTGGGCACTGAAAATGACTTGGGCGGTCAATTTTCGACGCTTTGCTTCACATGTTCTTGCATTTCTCTTTTTTTGTGCCTTGATATTTTGCTCGTATTTAAAGGCCAATTTTGAGGCTACTTTGGAGGCTTTTTTGATTGTTAGCGTGAAATGCGTTTTTGTCCGAATCAATTTTTTTCTATTCGTGACTCGAAACAGTTTTGAAAATGGGGTTAGGGTGCGGAAGTTATGAAGATCTTTGTGTAGGTTTTTGAGGTGTTGTTAGTGAAAGGTATGATGGAATCTATGTTTTATGAATCTGTTTTTTTTTGGTAACATTTGCATTGTTTTGGATTTTGATTTCCTTTGATTCTGGGTTGCATGGATTGACTCTTATGATGACACTGGTTTGGCTTTTTAGGTTTTGGGGATATGCATGGGATAGTGTGGTTTATTTTGTGGGTTTCGGGAATTGGTTCCCATGGCACTATTTCAAAACCGAGTGGGCTTTGTTTTTTGGGCCTGGAGTGGGCCGCCTCTTTATTTTTGTATTTTGCAAGTACATTTGGTGTTTATTTAATGTTAGAATAAAATTTTAGGAGAAATATTACGCCTTTATTGATTCGGAAAGTAAGGAAAACACACTAAAATAAAACTGACCCATATTCTAAGGGCCTTAGGACCATCTAAAGTCTCTATTGTTTTTTTCTATCAATCTAAAGAACTACTAGGCGCTTTTTACTAATGGTGCTCTATATGGCTCAAGCCTGGGGTTTAGTCTCATAAAACTTCGGTCCTTCACCGGTACTCATCTTGAATTCCATTCCTTTTGCATTGACCCACTGATATGTCTTCACCCATCCGTTCTCGACCTCTTCTAGTGTTGATGCAGGAGAGATTAGCCGGGTTGGATCGAAACCTTCATCTTGTAAAGCTAGGGTAGTCATCACAGTCTCGTTCTCCATAGGCCTCGATTCGTTAAACAATGTCCATAGAGCCTGGTTGTCCAATATTTCAGCTGTTTTAGTCTTGGTGAGGAGGGGTGCCTCATCCAAGGTGTGGCAGTCATGGAAAATTTCAAATCCGGGTTTTAGCAAGCCATCCTGAACGAAGGGTTCAGAGAAATCACAGCATGGGTGTTCCTCTCCTTCCCGAACGAACATCCCGTTAAGGGTCCTTTGATATGGGGGAAGGAGGGTGGTTTGTTTGGCTTTGTTAAGGCGTAGCCTAGACAGACGGTCAGCAATATCTTCCTCCGTTGGTTCATAACCTAAGCCAAAGGGAGTAGATTTGTCGGGAAAAGGATGGAATGTGTATTCCTTCTTCCTTATGCCCAATGGGGTTCCTGGGAAATAACCTTGAGCTAACAGCATTCTAGGGATGACTCGGGATGCATGCGGGTCTAGGAATGTTGGGTCATAATCTTCGATGAACTGGATTGTTTCTTCCATTTGAAACCCGTAAAGGTCGTCTGCAGTTTCGGCCATTCCAACCATAGTGCAACTGACGTCGAGAGGAGGGGCGCGAATTTCTAGTATTACCCCGTTATGGTTAAGTTTAACCATTTGGTGCAAGGTAGAAGCCACACCTCCTAAGTCATGGAGCCAAGGTCGCCCCAAGAGGAGGTTGAAAGTGGGCTTGATGTCGATTATTTGAAACTCCGTGGTGCGTGCCACAGGCCCGGTTTATATGGTAAGGTTGATTTTTCCCAATACAGGCCTTCGGGAGTTATCATAAGCTCGTACCCCTTGCGTGGAGGTTTGGAAGTCATCGTTTCCTGGCCCCAAGCAATGGGCGGTTCGCAATGGGCAGACATTAACCGTCGAACCATTATCTACGAGCGCTAGGGGGATGTTTTGTCCTTTGCATCCAACCACTAAGTAAAGGGCTTTATTGTGAGCACCCCCCTCTTTGGGTAAGTCTTTATCAGTGAAAACTATGGCCTTTTCTCCATCATCTCTCGTGACATGGCTAACCAATGAGTCAAGTGTGATATCTGTAGGTACTGAGATGAGGTCAAGTGAGCGAATAAGCTTTTCGCGATGTTCCTTTGAAGTACACATAAGATCCCAGATGGTAATCTCGGCCTTGGTTCTTTTTAGTTGTTTCAGGAGAGGATTTTCAATGACTTCTGCGACGGTGGCGTGTCGTCCATTCTCAGGAGTTTGCCTAACCGGGATGTCGTCCATAGGAGGTGGGTGAATATCCGGTTGGTATATTCTTCCGGATCGGGTGAGGTTGTCGACCTCGGGCTCCTGAGGGGTGGTGTGAATGAGAGCATACCCGGGCCAAGTTTCAGTGAAGAGGTCCTGGCCCGACACTTGAGATAGGTAAATATCTTCAGCATCATCATTCCACACACCGCACACTTCCCTCTCGATTCGATCCATAGGGACCACAGCGAGTGGTGCACCTTGAGGTGTAATATACACCGTGGGGTCGAAATTCTCTGGTTGGTCGAGAGAGATGTGACAAGAGCCAAGTGGGCTCTTGTTGTTGTTGGGTTTTCCAACGTTAGGGAGGGGTATCACTTCATCCTCTATCATGTCCTGGATCGTATGTTTTAGATTCCAGCAGTTTTCAGTGTCATGCCCATTTCCTTGATGGAATTTGCAGTAAGTACCTTCGACCCAATATTTGCTTTTGACAGGAGGGTCACGGGTGGGGCCTATAGGTCTTAACTTTCCTTGATTGGTTAGTCTTTCAAAGGCTTGTACCAAAGTCGACCCGAGTGGGGCAAACTTTAGGTCTCGGACCCATCTTCCAGGGCTTCTTCGGGCAGGAGTCTCTTCTACAGCATGGACTTCTTGGGCTTGGGATGTTTTACCCCGATTATAGGTGTTGTTCTTATATGTGGGTTTGCTTTGTATGGTTTTGGCGAGGTCGTCCTCGATCTTTATTCCAGCATCATAAACTCTTTTGAAAGTGTCAAGTCCCAGGTACCTAAGGTGTTGTCTGTAAGCCGGGTCCAGGTTGTCAATGAATTTTTGGACCAAATCTGTTTCGGGAGGCCTATTGATTAGCTGGGCCGCCTGGTCCCTCCATCTAGCAAAGTAGGTCGTGAAACCCTCATTTTTCTTTTGGAAGAGAACTTCCAGCTCGCGCATGGTGACTTGGAAATCCATGTTCGACAAGTATTGCTTGATGAAGACATTGACAAAGTCTTCCCAAGTGGGGAAGAGCTTAGGGTCCTGGTGATAGTACCATTTGAGCGGCACAGGTTCCAAGGACAAAGGAAAGGCAGGTAAGTACATGGACTTATCCACGCCTTTCAAGTTCATGGCATTCACAAAGCTCAGTAGATGATCACGGGGGTTGTCCGTGGCCTTGAACTTTGGTAAGTCAGATGAACTGAACTTTTCTTGTAGTTTTCCAGGAAAAGGTTCAGGATCGAGGGAGAAGTATTTGCTCCCCATGGTTTGCTGTAGGACCATTTTTTCAATCCTCTTCTCGTTATCGAGGTCATTTTTGGCTTGCGCAGCCGCTAAAGCTTCATTTTCCATTTTCAATTGGCCCATAAATTGGGTCATTTGGACCGTCTGGTCTCGCAAATCTTCGATGGACATGTTTGAAGGTGCGAATCGAGGTTGGGGAAGCGGAGATCCTTGGAATGAGGGACGACGGACGGAGCTTGGAGTCACTAAACCTGATGTTGGTGATGTATCTTCGAGACGCACTAACCGTTGATTCCCTGATCGGCACCAAGTGGCAGGACCAGTCCTAGGCATAGGATAAGCTAAAGTTTAGATTCCCAAAGTTTCAAGCATTACTTAGTCTAGACTTCGACTCTCTAAATTGGTTTTTCACTCTTTCTTTTGTTGGTACACTTTTTGGTTTTTTTTTTTTATTTTGGTCATTCTTTGGATTTTCGAAACACTTGCCCGTGTGGCATTCATAGTTATTAGCACGTTCGGTTTTGGTGCCGAGCATTGTCGTCGTAGGAGGCCTAACAACGACACAAAGAGTTATTAATTTTTTCACGAGTCGCTTTTGAAATCGAGTGCTTTTCTTACGCCCTCGTAGCAATTCTTTTTACGAACATTTTTTGTGCTACGTATTTTCCTTTCGCGCGGGCACCGAGGCTGCTGCGCCTGACCAGAAGGCCAAGCAGCAACTTCAGCGCCCAGCCAGGGGCATTGAAAATGCGTCCCTGGCTGGTCCTCGTTTCCTGTCTTCTGTTTATGCGACTTCGATTTGCGTGCTTGCTTAATAACGTCCTTTATGCGTAACAGCGTTTGTGGGATTCGTTACAGGCCATCCCGAGCGTCGCTTATTTTTGTGGCGATCATTCGGGTTTGCGGAACACGTGTTTCGGTAGAACTCTTTGGCAAATTAGTCTATGAATGTTTGGGCAATTTTTAAGGTCGTTGGTTTTCTAGGAAAGTTTGTCGCACACAATCACATATTTCGCTACACATAACTACATTACAAACATGGATTTGAAAATTAAATATGCCACGTAGTTTATGATAGGCTTCTATGGGTAGTTTATTTGCGCCTGGCTTGGTACCGCCTCTATCGTAGATCCAACACATGCCCCGATCGAGGTAGTATCTTCAACAGACAAATTTCGCCCAAGAGGCCAACCCGCAAGTGCAAGCCAAGGGGGCATGCAGGCGAGAGGGACCTAATGAGCGAGCGATTGGGTTCGGGATAGGTGTACTACCTGCACAAGTACCGAGTGGGCAACATGCGCGGCGTATGCACCCCCCTATTGGCGAAAAAAGGTATCCTTAGTCCCAACTCCCGAGGGAGCCGAGATTCGTTATGCGGTTCTGCCCGTTCACATTAATATGCTGATTTTCAGGTCGTCCCAACTTGATGGGGAAATAAACGCGGGGTAGGATCGTTTCACCCTTCGGCTATTTTGATTACCTACAAGCACGAGTATTTCCTTCACTATCCCCAGTGGAGTCGCCACTGTGAGGGGGTCGAAAAAGCACGAGGCTAATGTGTGACCTCGTCCCTCGTGGGTGTGACGATTCTTTTTTATTCAATCAAGTGTAATTGGATTTCCTGTGAGTTTACACCCAATTGACTAGTAATATAGGAGTCGCCATTCAGTTTTTAACGACAATGAGAAAAACTGACAAAAACCGGTTATCGTGACATAAAGGGAGTGCAATTATGTTTGACCACGACGGTCGTAGGTTCCCTTGTGATCCCTGGTGTGGGGATCTCTCAACATACACCCGCAAGGTAGAGATTGAGGGTTCGGGGGACTGTAACTACCGAGAGGAGTACTTCGCTCGTCGATAACTCCAGAGGCAGGATATCCTTACTAGCTCAGCATAAGTAATTGAAGGGACATGCGTTAACTATTAAACTAATCTGAGTTGATTTTAGCAATATGCAACATATAATACTAGATCGATCGTGATTATCTGATTTAAATAGCATTAAGGGACCTAGCATGATAATCCGATTTCCCAAAAATATTATATTTGTTAGGCGTGATAGAACAATCAGATTTAGTTAGTTTAACAGTTCATAAAAAGGGCGAGGAAAGCAGTTAAATCATCGAAAAGGGACACATTACGACGCACCCTTGAGAGGTGCGTCACGGTTCTCAGAAAACTAACCACTTTGACTTTGCTATTTCTCCTTTTTATTTAACGAATCTCAATTATGGGATAGGATACGTTCTGTTCGATTTATGGATCGATTGCGACAGAACGCGTGAACAATTTCGCAGCGTGAGGCTTAGGCTAAGGGTTGGAGTCAATACTCAGAATATAATTGTGTGTTGTGTGTGTTCCTTTCACGTCGAATTTAGGGGTCTATTTATAGGGAAGAGTTCGTGGAAAGATAGAATTGCAGAGTTCTAATCCGCAAAGAATTAGGAAAAAACATGTACCCAGGTATTTTCAGCGCCAAGGCCTGGGCGCCGAAGATTTCGGCGCCCGGAGCCAGGCGTTGAAAATAGGGTCTGGGCTGTTTTCTTTAGTCAGATTCGGATTCCTGAAATCCGTAGAGTTTGAGACTTAATCGAGTCTTTTAGCGCGTATCAATTTTATGACGGAATGCGTCTGGGCCCGTTACGAACTCTAGGCTCCTTAGGATTTTAATTAATACGTAACTCTTATTTCCGAATCATATTAGGAATAGGATTCTCGCAGTTTTCTATCTCGTTTAGGATTTATGTTGGAATGCAACACCTAATTCTGACAGGTTTCTATCTTTTATGACTTGCCACTTTTAGAAGCTACCCTTTACGGCAGTTACTATGTTTAGCAGGTTTCCATAAATAGCAGGTTTCGGGTGAAATGAAATGGGGAATTGAGATTCGTTTATTATAGGAGATGCGTTGTCAAGTGGAGATTTATGCTTTCATCATCGAACCTTTCCCTTTCGGGAATGGGGACAAAAGTAGGTGTCTACACCCACTATCAATGAAACCATGAAAACTCATTTTCAACCGAATAAATGAACCAGAAAAAAAAAAGACAAACTAAGAGTGATAAAATCGAACCCAGAAAACACAATCACCCAAAAATGTGAAGCAAAACGCGACCTGAACAACGAAAACCCAGAAAATACGAACCCAAATCACGGGAAAATGTGAAGCGAAAATGTGACCAGAACAACAAAAACCCAGAAAATGCGAGCAAAAACCCAGAAATGCGAACAAGAACCCAGAAAATCCAGAAATGCGAACAAAAACCCAGAAAATCCAGAAATGCGATAAAAAACCCAGAAAACCCAGATTAGTATGAATATTTGTGTTTGAAAAATGATAGAAAACCCAGATCAAAGAGAAAAAAGTAGGGTGAAAACACAAATCGAGTAAGTATTTGAGAAAAACGAAAGAATGGCCACAAAAAATGTTAGAGGAACCCAGTTCGAGTAAGTAATTGAGAGTAAAAAGAAGAAAACCCAAGAAATTACCCAGAAATGCAAACCAAGAACAAAGAACATAACAAATTGACGAGCGAAAAACCACCAACACCCAGAAATTGACGATTTTCCACGGATGAGATCAGGAACTTTTCATTTTTTGAGTGATTTTAGGGTTTACTTTTGAGAGAGGAAAAGAGGCGCTGCGAGAGAGTGAGATTTTAGGGTTTACTTTTGAGAGAGGAAGAGAGAGTGAATTGGAGATGGCTGATGAACAGGGGATGAGGGTTGGTTTTATGGAGAGATGATCTAGGGTTTTGGACAGTGAGTATATTAATTGGGCCTAGAAAAACGGATCTTGACTTGAATAAAAACATAAAGTACAATTTTCAAAGTATATTTATCTGACTTTTTTAAGGACTATATTGACATTATAATATCTTTACGAGGGTAATACGGGAAAAATTAATAGATTAAAATAGAAACATGCACATCATTTATATAGGGACGTCGGATTAGTGAAACATGCACTATATTATGGGACGGAGGGAGTAGGATATTAGCAAGACTAGTTAAGTAATAATTTAAAATACTTTATATCCCAAACCTTTAACATACATATGTCTATAGTCCTATGCTTATTATCAATAATAATATAAGGAGAAATCCATGATATTCACTATTTATAAGGAGGAAATTTCCTAGAGCCTCGCTTTAGAAGCTTTATATTGCTGTTGCAAGCCATTTAGGGTTCATCACTCATTGCTTGTATTGTTGCCTATTTCTTTACTTTGCTTTTCTTTCGTTTTACTTTGCTTTTCTTTCGTTTCGTTATATCGTTTTACCCTTCTTCCCTCATCCCTCTGCTTATTTGCTGAATTCATTTTGCCGATTGACTTCAATATCTTAGGAGACCAAGCGATAAACGCGTGCAATCCAATAACTAGTATATTAAAGTTGTGCACGATCCAACAACTAGTATAATGAAGGTCAAAGACAGATATCACGCACCTCTTTTAAAGAATCCATTATACGATGAGTCGATGAGTGCATGGTATACTAATTAAATAATAAAAATAATAATAATAATTAAAAGTCATTATCTAATCTGATCTGATCTGATTTAATAAGATATGATCCAATCAATAACAATGATAAGGTGAAGATAACATGATCTAAGACGGTGAGCGTGAGTTGTGAGTCTTGTGACCACTGACCAAGCTATAGTCTATAGAGTATGCATCAAAAGTTCAAAACGCATTTACACTAAAGTCTAATCTAGCTAGGTTGAATGTACTCTACATAATTCTCTTAACACCGACGCAATTTTACATATCCAAACAAATTTAGATACATGTACCCACTACTCTGTATTCATTTTCTTGTTGTTCAGACAAACCGTTTAAGATTAGATCTAAATTCCAGCACACGATTATATTATTACATTGACCGGTAAATGACGTGATATGTAATCTGACAGTTATTCGTCAAACATTGTTTATAAGAATTGAAAATACGCTAATCATCAAAGAAAAGAAAAATAGGTCTTGCTCTCTTCACTTTATTGATAGGGTCTGGTCTGGTCTGTCATAATGTTTTATGTGAGTATTTTTTTTTTTTTTTTCTGTTCTCTTCTAGTCGTTTGACCTGGTCTGGTCAGGTCTAGTTTGTTCTTGTTTAGTCTGGTCTAGCCTGAATGTTTTAATATGGTTTGGTCTGATATAGTCTGAATGTTTTGATCTTATCTAGTTTGTTCTAGTCTACTCAGGTCTAGTTTGATCCGATTTAGTCTAGTTTGATCTGGTATGGTCTAGTCTTAAAGCATATTACATGCACCCGGGTTTACAGTACACCCTCTCGCATTTTCTTCTTACATGTGAGAAGAAAATGTAGTAGGGATCACCAATGGAAACAATAGTATCTTTGGGTGTACGGTAC
The DNA here is from genome assembly GCF_020520425.1 of Spinacia oleracea. NCBI lineage: Eukaryota > Viridiplantae > Streptophyta > Magnoliopsida > Caryophyllales > Amaranthaceae > Spinacia > Spinacia oleracea. Next base: position 12,774,362 of record NC_079488.1, on the reverse strand, counting down.
ACCCGGGTACACCAAATTATTTTCAGTTTAGTTTGACCTAAATATTTTATGTGAGTGTTTTTTTGCTTTTACTGATCTAATCTAATTTTAATTTTATCTGATCTGATTTAATAAGCAATAAAAATTGAATAACCAAATAAGGCAAAGAAAACAAAACCTACTCATTTGATATTCTGATATTCTCCATGAACAAAAAAAAAAAAATACCCAAAACATGTGTCAAATTTATAGTAATAAATCTTAATTAAATGGGATTGACAAAATTAGGTAAGTAATAGATTTGCAAGATATGCGACAAGAATGTAACACATAAGATTTGATTGGGCAGCAGCAGCCAGCTGAGTTGATCTTGTACTTGCTGTGTGATTAGCCTGGTGTAGTGGTGTGGTGTACCAAATGCTTGGCTGTTAAATCATAGACGTGCAAATTTGATCAATCGCCGAATGTTTCCTTGTCCATGATTTGATGCAATTTGGCAACATGCATGGACGAAAAAGACAAATTACATTATCATGTCTAATTACTACTTAATTAAAGGTCTAATAATTGGCTAATTAGTTTTTTTTAGGATTTTTTCTTTTAAAAAAGACCTTATATAAGGTTGTTTGTGTGACAAAGAACCTTATATAAAAAAAGTGGCATTTTGGGACGTTAAACTTTACTTTTTTTGTTGACTAGGACCACTCGCCGGATTATTGGAGTTGCCCCTTATTTCACCCCTTGACTTGCACACATGGCAGCCGGAAACTGACACGTGGCCTTTAGTTGTTTTTTTTAAAAAAAAAATCCCAAATTCCATCCTTTTTTTTCACGAACCAAATTCTTCCGCATAACATTCAATCCATCCAGCAATAACACCAACATCTTTCGTTGCTTGCCGCTGGGCATCATTGAAGTAGGCAGGAACTGTAACAACTGCATCTTCACTTTTAAACCAAGATGAAAAATCGAAAGACCCTAATTCTTGTGAGGCAAAATTCGAAAAATTGGGGATGAATTTGAGAGGGAAAAATATCATACCTGATTCCCGTTGGCTTTAATCACAATCCGTGGCACTTAATTCTTGTGAGAAGGTTGTTTGGGATGCTTCGAAATTGCCCTGTAATGGCATCGACGTCCAGCCAGAGGAAAGAGAAAGTGAAGCAAAAAAAAAAATTGGGCTTTTTTTTAATAAAACAAGGCAGTTGAGATTTTTGGATGGAATTTAAGATTTTTTTTAAATTTTCTTTTCTTTAAACCAACTAAATGCCACGTGTCAGTTTCCGGCTGCCACGTGCACAAGTCAAGGGGTGAAACGAGGGTCAACTCCTATAATCCGGCAAGTAGTCCTAGTCAACAAAAAAAAACAAAGTTTAAGGTCCCAAAATGCCACTTTTCTTATATAAGGTCCTTTATCACACAAACAATCTTATATAAGGTCCTTTCTAACAAAAAATCCTTTTTTTAAAAACTAGGGTGTTAGACTTTGATTCTTGTTCTATTTTATTTTTGAAATGGCATAACATTCATTTATTACAAAATTTGTAATAATGTCTTCATAGAGAATACAACATAACTTTAATTGAGGAACTTGAACCGTCTCGACTTTAACTTCTTGATCAACTCCAACGGAGAAATTATATAAAGAGTAGAACTCTATATGTGGCATCATACAAATTAAATGTAGTGTTGTTCTCTATGATAAATATGTAGACTTGTTTTCTTCTTCTTTACTCTCATTCAAAATAGTGCATGAGACTTTCATCTCGAATGGCTCCTAAGTGATAAAAGAAGTTTATTAAATTGCAAGGTGTTAGAGAAATTGGTGATTATTGAAGTAATTAAGGAAGAACAAATTGGAACAATTAAGAAAATTAAAAGCAAGATGACACAAATTTGGGAGGTAGGAAAATTCTTCAAGCAATGTGCTTGAAAAGTGAAAACTATAAAACCCACCCTAAATTAGGAAACTATGTTGTATTGACTTAAATTAGAGTTTACAAGAGTATTAAGTAAATTCTCTCTCTAATGCTCACTCACAAGCACAAGGGTGAACACAATGAAAAGCTTCTTCATAAGCCCTAGCTTTCTTTCTCTAATTTGCGGATTGTATACAATAAATATAATGCATACCCCAAAAAGGTACGTATACATACTAGTTCATTAAATGAATTAAAAAATTCGGTTCAAAAAAGAGTAAACTAGTCAAAACCCTCGTGTGCGCACGGACACCTTTTCTTGTGCGTGCGCAAAAAAGTCGATTTAGCACTGCCTCGTTCCTTGCATTTTGTGCGAGCGCACACATATTACCTGCACGTGCGCACACTACTCCTGGATAGCTCTTCGTAAAATTGACATAACACTCTCGTTTCTTATCCAAAAACAAGCTTATGACCAACGTTAGAAATCTGTAGAAACAAACTTTCACTTCCAACTAGAATCACCTCAGACAAATGGGTAGATAATGAAACATTGTTAATTTGCTACTACTTGGTACGGAGTATATAATTAACATCTCCTCTCCATAAGATGAAAGTAATTGTGGAAAGTTGTACTCCGTACTTCATATTGTCAAATGAATAATTTTGTCACGTTTAAAGAAAAAATGTATTTAAAATTTTAAATAACACTTCATTTGATTAAATGGTTTTTTTTTTGGCAGTAATTTCAAACAAACAAAGAAATATAAATCTAAGTACATCTATTCCTCCTAAATCCTATAGCTATGCTTTTGGCTTTCATTGTCTTTTCTTTTTTACACTTTTCAATTCTACAAACATCCATGCCTCCTGAAGCTCTAATTATATCCCCACAGATTGTGATAAGATCCATCCTGCAGGTTGGATAGTTCTTTAATGCTTTAAAGGCCTCCATAGAACTTGTATAAATCTTTATACTCCGAATCTGCATCTGACATGCTCCTTGTATTCCATAGAGGATAGCCTTTGTTTCTGCTTGACATCCATCCAGCGCATTTACCTTTTGCCCATCTTCAGCAATCAAATTGTTATTTGCCATAATACACCATCCTATTGCTGCCTCACCATAATTCTTTTTTCTGGTTTTCTTCCACGTTCCTGCAACAAAAAGTCTATAGCCTTTAAGAACATATTCCATACTCCCTTCTTCTTGTCTTTGACTCTTAATCTTCTGCCAATGCTTCAAGTCTATAGCCTTCTCTGCTTGCTTTATTTGCTTCTCAATAATGTACATGACTGAATTGGGATTAGTATCAACTTTCTTGAAGATTACTTCATTTCTATGTATCCATATTGACCAAAGCACTGTCACAAACATTCTGACACGAGGGCTATCATAACCATCTTCATTCCAAAAGAAAACCATAAATTTTTTTATCCATTCAGCAACATCAACATGTCGATTTGCACAAGCACTAATCCCCAATTGAGAAACCTTCCAAACATGGCAAGTAATTGTACAGTCTCTGAATAAATGATTATCATTTTCTTGTGATTCTTTACAGAGGACGCAACTTTCTTCCACCATCACACCTCTTCTGCGAATCCTGCTTCTGGTTGCAATAGCTTTATTTAATATTCTCCAAACAAAGATTTTCCACTTTGGGATCATATCACACTTCCATAGCCTTTTCCAGAATTTTTCATTGTTGTTAACAGAGCTATTAAGATTTTTTTCCATCGTCGGCTGATTATATATAGACTTGACAGTAGGCTGCCCTGTTTTGTTTGTCAGCCAGAAAATCTGATCATCCTTATTTTCATTAGTAACATGCATGCTCAGAATTTCGTGTCAGAAGCAAAAGTTGACCATATCAGCTGATGGTTCCACCTTCTTTCCTGTGGGTGGAACAGGTCTTTCACTTTAATGATTTCTCTGTTATTTTCAGCTTCATTGTTTTTAAAAGAAACCTTTCTTAAAGGGAGCCACTGATCATGTCTAATATCTACATCGCCCTTATATATAACTTTTCCTATATTATTGCTGGCCTCTTGTATGCTTTTACATAGCCCCTTAAAACCCCATGATGCATTTCTACAAATATCTTTATCCAAAGCTGCTTCAATAGGACTCTTCTTGTAGGCAGCTTTCATGACTCTTGCCAGCAAGATTGAAGGATTGTTATGGATTCTAAAATCTTGCTTAGCTAGAAAAGCTTTATTATATGCATCAACATTTCTCAACCCAACTCCTCCTAACCCCTTAGGCAATTCCAACTTGGTTCTCTTTGTCCAATAAATACCCTTATTGTTAGCAGAACCTTTCCACCAGAATCTCATTAATGCTGAGTTAATTTGATCAGTAATTTTCTTTGGCACATAAAACACTGATAACACATTTATAGATAAGGCTGCTAAGATGGCATTGATAAAGATTAATCTACCTGCTTGAGACAAACTCAGATGCTTCCATGATAAAATCTTTTTATGAACTTTGTCCACTAAAGGCTGAAATGACTTTGATGATCTGCCATCTATTTCAACATCACATCCAAGGTATTTTCCTAATTTTTCTGAACAGGGGGTTCCAAGGATTTGCTTAAATTCTTGTTTAATTGAATCACGAGTGTTAGGGATGAAGATAGCACTAGACTTATCAAAGTTTATAGCTTCACCCGAAATTCTACAGAAAAGCTCAATGGTGTTCCTTACTCTCGCAGATGAATCTTTGTTTGCTTTGAAACAGAATAAAGAATCATCAGCAAAAAACAAGTGTGAAATAGAGGGGGCTGACCTTGAAATTTTGATCCCTTTTACATAGTGAGTCTCCTCCAGATGCAGCATCATTTTTGACATCACCTCCATAACAAGTATAAACAAATATGGCGAGATTGGATCCCCTTGTATAAGACCACATTTTGGCTTAAATGGCTCACTAGGCTCTCCATTAATTATGATTGAATACGAGACAGTTGTAACACATTGCATAATCCAATGTCTACATCTAGCAGGAACAAGCATGCAGTTCAAAATCCATTCCACAAACTCCCAGCTTACTCTATCATATGCTTTATTCATGTCAATCTTCAATATTGCATATCTCTCTAGCCCTTTCCTTTTCCTTTTTATATATGTCATTATTTCATGCGCGAGAAGGCAATTATCCCCCATATACCTCTTAGGCACAAAGGCATTCTGGAAAGGACCAACAATTTGCTGTATTATGTTTTTCAGCCTGTTTGTAATGCATTTGGATATTATTTTATAAATAACATTACAAAGGCTGATAGGACGAAAATGGGATGCTTTCTCTGGACTCTCTATTTTTGGGATAAGGGCAATTAAGGTTTGATTCCATTCTCTAAGTAAAAACCCTGATCTAAAGAAATGCAAAACAGCTTCTGTTATATCTTTTCCTACAATTTCCCATGCTTTATGATAAAAGATAGCTGGAATACCATCAGGTCCAGGTGCCTTCAAACCTCCCATTTGAAATACTGTTGATTTAACATCCTGTTCAGTGAAATCTTCATTCAGCTTGGCACTTTGTTGGCCATTTAGCTTTGGAATTAGGTTCCCTATTTCATCAGAGACTCTCCCATTTTCCACTCTTTCATCTACTTTGAACAAACTCTTAAAGAATTTACAAATTGTGTCTTTAATTCCTTCTGAGTCCGATATCCAATTACCTTCATCATTTTGAATCATTTTTATTGCATTTCTTGTTTTTCTCTGCTTAGCACACCTAAAGAAAAAGGTTGTGTTACTGTCTCCAAAAGCTGTCCATTTGCCTTTGGCTCTTTGCTTCCAATAAGCCAACTTGATAAGGGCTTTATCAAAACATTCTTCTCTTACTCTCTTTTCCTATTTTATATTATCATTAATGTGGAGCTGATTGTGTTCATGAATTTGCTTTTGGCTATGCTCACAAATATCTATTATGTCATCCCATATTATATTATTAGCCATCTGAAATTTCTTTGCACCATGAGAATAGGTCATATTTAATCTTGTGAAGCTTTCTAGAACACTTGTACATAGGGGATCCATTTAACTCTACATTCTAGTTTTTGGCCACGATTTCTTTTGGCTTATCCATATCTAAACACCAACTATCAATTTTCTTTACCCTGCTTCTTTTTTTCTATCAATTAATGTCTCCAAAATAATGGGAGAATGATCAGAAACTAAAATTGGAAGATTTAGAATATTGGCCTCTGGAAATAATTTGTACCATTCATCTGTGGCATATCCCATATCCAATCTTTCATATATTCATTCATCACCTATTCTGTTATTGCACCATGTGAAATTTACTCCATGAAATGGAACATCAACAAGTTGCCATTTTTGCCTCCAAAACATAAAATTCTCCTTTCCCGGAATATTTTTTGATCCTCCTATTTTTTTACTATAGTATTCAACTTGATTAAAATCCCCCATCATAAGCATTCTACCACAAGAGTTATTCAATATTTCATCTACAGACCTCCATACTTCTTCCCTATTCTCTATATAAGGCGATCCATAAATTAAGAGCAATTCCCATTCATATAAAATATTCCCTATTACATCTGCCACTTTACAAAATATAAAATTAGTGGACTTTTTCACAATTGAGATCTTCACAAAAGGGCACCAAAAAATTGCTAAGCCACCTACATAATCAGGAGCTTCTACATAATCATACTTGCCGAAATTAAGCATTTTAGCTACTTTACTTATAACATTACTATTAGCCTTTGTTTCCATTAGAAATAACATGTCAACAGAAAAAATTTCGGATGGTCCAGAGCAAAAATGGAATTGTAGGGTCATCCGATGAGTTCAACCCCCTACAATTCCATGCCATTATCCTCATTGGGCTCCTTGAGGTTGATCAGGCTCAACCTCAAAGCCATTAAATGACAAAGAAGCAGAAGCTGATACCTCATTCTCTGTGGATCCCATGTTAGATTTCCTTGTTGGTTCTCGATCATTGTTGTTTAAAACAAAGTTTCCTTCATAAACTGCTTTGACAAAATCATTCATCGCCTGTTCATATGTAGAAGCGTTCAATTTAGGAGTCTCACTTCCCTTACATCTCTTAAGAGCCACACTGCTCCCTGAAGATTCTGAAAGCTCTTCTGCAACCCTCTTCTTCCTTGGCCTTCCAATTCTACCTTTTTCCACTATATCTTCTCGAACTGGAGAGCAATTCCGAATTGAGCAGTTAGTCTTCCAATCAGCTGGATTCAGTTTTCCTTTCGGAAAATATTTATTCAGCTTTCTATATTCACGAACTTTCTTCTTCCCTTCCTGAATCCTTCCCTTTGACTTGTTTTCTTGCATTTCCCCACCCACCATCGAATCTTGGACACCCTTTGAATTAATGAGTCTTTCCCTATCAGCCTCCTTGTTTACTTCTTCAATTCCATGGATTTGATCCTCCATAATAACATTAAAAATCCTAAGATTTTCAAATTCCTCTCTTGGGATATCCCTAATAGGGGAATAATAAGTACTAGAGGAACCTGATTGAAGGGAAGCATGAGATTCGGGGTACAGCAGAGGCGATTTTGGGGAGTCAAAGATATTCAGATTTTCCCACACTTGTGACCATGATTCTGTATCTGAAAATGGAATTGAGTCTTCCGAAATATATCCATAATAACCAAACTCCATATTATGGCCTTGTATTTTATTAGGGTTTTCTGGTACTGGCCCAAAAATCTCTTCACGGGTTGGGCTTGATTGTTGAACAGTTTCAGAATGAGCAAGGCCATTTTCTGCAGATTGGTTTTCCAATTGGGCCGGCCCATAACTTGAACTATTGGGCTGCATCGAACCTTGAGACTGAACTGGACCACCTGTGGGAAAACTTCTCATACCTGAAGGTGGAGTATCAGAAGATGAACTTGGCCTTCTAAGATTATTTGGTTCACTAAAATGAGATTAATCTTCTTTGTGATTGTGAACCAGTGTGGCCTTTATAATTATCAGACCTTGGGAATGCATTTGGAAGTTGAGCTATTAATCTTCTCAACTTTGGCCCAATTAGAGAGTTAGCTGCTTCTCCATCTTTATTAATTTTCCTCGGGGATCGCAATGTTATAGAGTGCTTTGAATCATAAATGTTTTGGATATCCACGTGGCTTTTAATCTTCTCTTCTAATTTCGTTTTTGACTTTTTAAAGACAGTTGTTTGTTTTGGCCCCAAGCTTCCACGTGGAAATTCCTCAAGAGCTGCAATTTCCCCAACCTTCTGTTTCCCTTTGACACGTCTGGCTTCACTGCTGGTTCTGGTACTTCCCACTGGTTGATCAACCTCCATTGAAGCCTCTCTGATTCTTCTTTCTTCTGGTTCTCGAATCATCAGGTTACCTTGCTTTCCATTGTTTGCATTATAATTTTGACTGGTATAGTACACAGTCATCGTATTATCCCCAAATAAAGATGACGAACTAGACCACTTGCTGTCCATTGATTTCTTCCTCCTTCTTCGCCTACTTGGACCTGCACCATCATCCCCCCCATCTCCTGGATTATCATCTCCATCACTATCATAATCTGATCCACCATAGTAGTCCAAAGGTGGCAGCACTCCTAATGACACTCTTGTGGTGCGAAAATTATCACAGTTGGGAAGACCCTATGAAGCACGGGTACTGCATTGTAGTGAGGTATCCGTACCGGGTACCTCTTGGGAATTGGAAATATTAAATATTAATTCCGGAATCGGAAATATTAAATATTTTTCGTATCGGAAATGAATTCCGGAACCGGGAATTTAATCGGAAGCGTATCGTACGAATAAGCATCGGACGAGGCCTGCCGGACGAAGGCCCAGCACGAAGCCGGGCCATCGTCCAGCAAGCCAAACGCGCGCCACACGCCCAGCCAAGGCAGCGCTCAGGCCCACCGCAAGGCAGGCCCAGCGCGCCAAGGCCACGGCTGTGTGGGCCTCGTGGCGTGGGCTGCTGCTCGCACGCACGCGCATGGGCGGCCCTCGTGGCTGCCGTGCGTGTGTGTGTTTGTGTTCATGCACGATTCCTTAAGTTATTAGGATTTGGTATATGATTAAATTCCTATTCCTAAAAGGATAAATTAATTAATTAGAGTTCTTATAGGATTCTAAGTTTAATTAATTCGTATCCTACTAGGATTCCAATTCCCTTTCCATTCCTCTATAAATAAGAGCCTAGGGTCATAATTTATAGAGACAATTGAAGTATTCAAAGGGTAAGTTTTTGAAAGAAAAATCAGCCATACACTTGCAAACACAATAGCCGAAATTCCTAGTAACCTTAAGGGCGATTCTAGTTGGTCTAACTTGAGGCGGATCCGGACGTACTGTGGACTATCTACGGAGGGACGACATTTGGAGTCCTAAAGACTTGTTCTTGTTCGGTTCAGGCGCAGCTAGGGAGGGCACGCTACAAATTGTATGCTCCTAAATTATGCTAAATGATTATGTGTAAATAATATGTTTCCTGGCATTACGGTTTTTCCGCATGATTTATGTTTTGTCATATGTATCATAACCTAACAGTGGTATCACGAGCCTCTTATTATTTTCATAATCTAAATTGCATAAACATGGTTAAATATTACAAATTTGCAAGAATTAAAAGGGGTGATTAAATTTCGTAATTGTTAATTAATTGCAAATTGCGTTTATTTAATTATATGTACGCAGCTTTTCGGCAGAATGTTCGTTACTCTACCAAATCGAGTGATTTTTGTGTCAATTCCGCATGTAAAAGGCATTCTAAAATTTTGACAAAAAGAGTATTTTTCACCGAAACCCAGAATTCCCAAATTCGAAGCCTAACTTTGACTTTTCGGAGGTTTTAGTTTTTCGAACGCAAAAGTTTGTAAATTTAAGATGTTAAATTAAATATTTGCGATTCTTGTTGATAAATCTTGAATTTTTGATTGACCTACTGTATATGTTTAACAAGTTTAAATGCCTAGCCTTGTTAATTATGCAATCTAATTTGTAATTATAATTAATTTGTTGAAAATTTGAATAATTTAGAATTGATTTTATTTTCATAATTAATTAATAATTTAATAAGATACCTATGATTAAAAACCACCATAAAAATTGTTAATTTGTGTTAAATTTTAAATTTTTATGATCTAGATTTGAATCCATGTTAATCGGAAATTAATTGATTAATAAATTTTCGATTTTTCGCCCTAAAATTATGAAATTAATATATTTTATTAATTTGTCATTAATTTTGAATTAAAAAATTTAAATTTTTATGCAATCGCTCAAAAAACTTGCACGCACAAAGCAATGGACGCTACGTGTTACCCTTAAGGGGTGTTGTATAGTGCGGGCATGCGACGACGAGCAAGGGAGCTCGTCGCCCATGCGGTACGAATGCAACGAGCAAGGCGATGGGCGCGAGCACAAGGCAGCAGCCCTGCCTTGTGTCGAGCGCTGCGCGCATGTGGGCGATGGGCGAGCAGCGATGGCACGGTACAAGCAGAGGCGCGCGCGCGCGAGGGCGAGAGCTGGTCGCCCAGCGATCGCAGCTCAGCGCGCCAACACGCGTGGCCTCGAGTGCATGCTTGCGCGAGCAAGCGAGCGAGCACATCGTTGCTGCTGCGATGCGATGGGCGGGCAGGCTGCGCGCAAGCGTAGCTTGGCTTGCTGCGTTTGCGCGTGGCTGCTGCGATGACGTGCCATGGGCCAGCGATGGTCGTGCAATCGATGGGGCTTGGGCGCAAGCCCAAGTGCTCGTCATATTACGATTATCGAGTTTTAAATTTTAATTTTAATTTTCAGTTCGGAAACGATTTTAATTAATTTTAAAATTCGAAATTTAAATTGTTTTCTTGGATTTTAATTTTGAATATTATAATTATTATAAATTTTATTTATACTAATTATTTACTAAAATTAAATCTTGAATTAATTTAAATTCGTTTAATTCAACTGAAATAAATTAAATTAATGGATTCGATTATAAATTTATATGAGCTTTAAATTTTAATTAAATTTGTATGTTTCCGGTTAGACTATAAATACATTTTTATGTTTAAAATTAGTAAAGCATATGAATTTATTGGTTTAAGTGGGAGCATTTTTAGTCATTAACTCTTGATTAGGTCTACAAATCCCTTAAGGTTAAACAACTTGATTAGAATTAATAAGGACTGAATAATTGGTAGATTATTGGTGCCCTTGATTAATTGCTGCAAATATTTATGTCATGCATAACGTGTTTTACTAACCAGCTAAGTGGGCCATTCATGATAATGAATGGGTGAATGGTATATATTGTATATGTACTGTTTTGCAGGTTATGAAGTGACTAGTATGGCCCAAATAGGATAGAAAATATGGTCTGCGTACCATTAATTTGAATGTAATTGGTCTAAAGTACCAAAACTGTTTTTCAATTCAAATATGGTCTGCGTACCATCAAATAGTTGTAATTAGTTTAATTATAGCTTATCCTATTTGAAGAAAATGGCGCCTCCCACGGAGATTTTCAAGACGGACTTTGAAGTTGAAGCTTCAAGATAAAGTCGGGCCATAATAGATCACATTTATCTTATGCATGTTTTAAGTTATTTATTGCTTTTAAATATGTCTTAAATATGCATGAGATCAAAGCTTAATTATGTTGCATGATTAAGGATTTTAGTTCACTTAAAATCTAACCAACATAGTAAGAGCCTTAAGTTCCAAACTTAAAAATTGAGTTAAAAGGTGTCATGCCAAAATAACACTTACTTGGATATCCTTTCTTCATCGATCTTAGTAATAGTTTTCCGCCATAGCGAGGTATTACTTATCGATACTAAAGGGGTAAGGTACACAAATAATTGTGAGTACATGTTAGTTTTGGTGAAACTCAACGATATAAGTAAGGAGTCCTTTTATGTCGTGGCAAAATCGATAGGTTTACCTAATAAGTTCTTAGACGTGCCTATCAACCAAGAATAGTTTCTAGACTATTAGCAAAAGGCTTTTGCTTACCTAAAAGATTTTAGAATTAAGTCTAAATACATAATGTGCTTAATTCTTCAATGGATTTTAGGATCTTGGAATCATTTTATTCACACCTGCCGGAACACATAACTTGAATAAAATGCTTAATGAACATTGAATTATGCATATATGCTAAAATTTAAGTTTATTAAGAGAAACTGTGAATGATTACTTATTTGTTTATTCTTTTCAATTGTAGTTTTAATTATGGCAAACAACAATTCATTCAACATTCGATCAATTCTCGAAAAGGAGAAGTTGAGCGGGAAAAACTTCCTTGACTGGCAAAGGAACTTGCAAATAGTTCTTATGTAGGAAGAAAAGGAGTATGTCCTGGAAGAGGCGATGCCCGAAGCCGCGGGCGAAGGGGTCACTTAGGCAGCCCTCAATCGTTGGATTGATGCCAACAAGGATGTGAAATGTCTAATGCTCGCCACCATGAGTGCAGATCTGCAGAAAACGTTCATCAACTCAGATGCTTTCACAATCATCAGTGAGTTGAAGAACATGTTCCAAGATCTGGCTCGAGTCGAAAGATTCGAGACTCATAGGCAAATTCTTGAGACCAGGCTTAAGAAAGGCGAGCCCGTAAGTCCACATGTTCTCAAAATGATTGGACTCATTGAGCATATGAGTCGGCTGGATCAGCAATTCTCTCAGGAAATGGCTGTAGACACCATCCTCCATTCTCTTCATAACGGGTATGATCAGTTCAAACTGAACTACAGTATGAATAGTCTGGACAAAACGCTCACTGAGCTTCACGGTATGCTGAAGACCGCTGAAAAGACGCTCAAAAGTGATAAGCAAGATGTGCTTATGGTGCGTGGGGGCAAGTTCAAGAAATCTGGAAAGAAGAGGAATGCTAAGAAAGGTGGCAACAAGGCCAGCCCAACTAAGCAAACTGGCGCCAAGTCTGAAAAGAGGAAGGTCAGTCAACCCACTTCTGAATCCGAATGCTTCTACTGCAAGAAGAAGGGGCATTGGAAGAGAGATTGCTTGAAGCTAAAGGAAGATCAGAAGAACGGAACAGTCGTTCCATCTTCAGGTATTTTCGTTATAGACTGTACACTTGTTAATTCAACTTCTTGGGTATTAGATACAGGTTGTGGCTCACACTTATGTTCCAATTCTCAGGGACTAAGAAGAAGTAGAAAGTTAAGCAAGGGTGAAGTCGACCTAAGAGTGGGAAATGGAGCACGGATTGCTGCATTAGCTGTACGAACTTATTATTTGTCGTTGCCCTCTGGGCTAGTTTTGGAACTGGAAGAGTGTTTCCATGTTCCAAGTCTTACTAAAAACATCATTTCAGTTTCTTTCTTAGATGCTAAGGGATTTTCCTTTTTAATAAAAGACAATAGTTGTTCGTTTTATTTTAAAGAGATGTTTTATGGATCTTCTAGATTAGTCAATGGACTTTATTTATTAGATCACGACAAACAAGTTTATAACATAAATACCAAAAAGGCCAAAAAGGATGATTCAGATCTCACCTATTTGTGGCATTGTCGATTAGGCCATATTAACTTGAAACGCATGGAAAGACTTCAAAAGGAAGGAATTCTAGAACCATTTGACTTAGAGGATTATGGTAAGTGCGAATCACGTTTACTTGGCAAAATGACAAAGCAACCTTTCTCTAAAGTTGGAGAAAGAGCAACTGAACTATTGGGTTTAATCCATACAGATGTATGTGGACCAATGAGTACAAACTCTAGGGGTGGTTTCAGCTACTTTATCACTTTCACTGATGACTTCAGTAGATATGGTTATGTCTACCTAATGAAGCATAAGTCTGAATCCTTTGACAAATTCAAGGAATTTCAGAATGAAGTAGAGAATCAATTAGGCAAGAAGATTAAGGCACTGCGGTATGACAGAGGCGGTGAATATCTGAGCTATGAATTTGATGACCATCTGAAAGAATGTGGAATTCTATCAGAATTGACTCCTCCTGGAACACCTCAATGGAACGGTGTGTCGGAACGGAGGAACAAAACCTTGCTAGACATGGTTAGATCAATGATGGGTCAGGCCGAACTTCCAATAGAATTTTGGGGACTTCAAATGAATTAGACTCCATGTCTGAAAACCAAGTATGGGATTTGGTCGATTTTCCAGATGGCTACCAAGCCATTGGAAGCAAATGGGTTTTCAAACTGAAAAAGGACAAGGATGGGAAACTTGAAATTTTCAAAGCTAGATTGGTTGCAAAAGGTTACAGGCAAGTCCACGGTGTGGATTACGATGAAACCTTTTCACCAGTTGCAATGCTAAAGTCTATTCGGATAATGTTAGCAATCGCTGCATATTACAAGTACGAAATATGGCAGATGGATGTCAAAATCGCTTTCTTAAACGACGTTTTAACAGAAACTGTGTTTATGACACAGCCTGAGGGTTTTGAGGATCCAAAGAATGCTAAAAAGGTATGCAAGCTAAAGAAATCAATCTACGGATTGAAGCAGGCATCCAGGAGCTGGAATATACGTTTTGATGAAGCAGTCAGTGACTTTGGTTTCATCAAGAACGCAGACGAATCTTGTGTATACAAGAAGGTCAGTGGGAGCAAAATTGATTTTCTAGTATTATATGTCGACGACATATTACTTATCGGAAATGACATTCCTATGTTGAACTCTGTCAAGATTTGGCTTGGGAAATGTTTTTCGATGAAGGATCTAGGAGAAGCACAGTACATATTGGGCATCAAGATTTACAGAGATAGATCTAAAAAGATAATTGGACTTAGTCAAAGCACTTATATCAATAAGGTGCTTGATAGGTTCAATATGGCAGACTCCAAGCGAGGCTACCTACCCATGTCTCATGGAATGACTCTAACCAAGACTCAGTGCCCAAAAACACTTGATGAGCGTAGACGAATGAATGGGATTCCATATGCATCATTGATTGGTTCAATAATGTATGCTATGATATGTACACGCCCGGATGTTGCGTACGCACTCAGTGCTACGAGCAGATACCAGTCAGACCCAGGAGAGGCACATTGGACTACTGCCAAGAATATTCTGAAGTACCTAAAAAGGCACAAAGATGACTGCCTGGTCTATGGTGGAGATGATGAATTAATTGTTAAAGGCTATACGGACGCAAGTTTCCAAACCGACAAAGATGATTTCAGATCACAGTCTGGGTTTGTCTTCTTCCTCAACGGAGGTGCAGTAAGCTGGAAAAGTGCTAAGCAAAGCACCATTGCGGATTCTACAACTGAAGCGGAGTACATTGCTGCACATGAAGCAGCAAAGGAAGCTATATGGCTAAGGAAGTTCATAGGTGAACTAGGTGTAGTCCCCTTCATTAAAGGACCAATAGCCCTGTATTGAGATAACAACGGAGCTATTGCACAGGCAAAGGAGCCTAGACACCACCAAAGAGTCAAGCATGTACTTCGTAGATTTCACCTTCTACGAGAGTTCGTTGAAAGAAAAGAAGTCGAGATAAGCAAGATTGGAACTGATGACAACATATGAGATCCATTGACTAAACCTCTGCCGCAGGCGAAGCACAACTCGCACACTGCAACTATGGGAATCAAGCATATTAGAGAATGGCTTTGATGTCCTTATTTAATGTTTTAAAGTTTTAGAGTTTAAATCTTTGTAAAACATTATTGGTTAATCATTCACAATAAATGAATAGAATTCATTTTTCCATTTAATTTGTGGTTTATTAAATGATGAGTCCCTTCAATTTGACGATATATTCAGGATAGACTGTCAGGACCAGTCCTGTGACTAAGAAATGTCTATCAAGTGAACTTGAATGTCAAAGGTTGAAAATGGTCCCTGGTCGGAGTTTTCTATAAAATTGGACGCATAGAAAACATTAGACGACTAGAATGCAAGATGACTAGTAGTTCTGTTTCTTGAACTATGTGGACATGGCAATGTCATAATCATTTGCATAGATACTTACTTTGGGAAGACTAGTATCGGACAGACCTATGAAACTTTACTGTAAGAGATGAAAATCTGTCATAAGTAAATTTCATTAAAATTATTAGACACTAAATCCTCAATACCTGAGTGATTTGAGATTACTTGTTTGAGAACTGGTTACTTTGACGTTGACCAACCGTCGCACCGTAAAAGGAGGCTATAAAGGCAACGCTCAGGTAATCACCTATCAAACGAAGTCTAATCTCAAGATCGCAAGATTGGGATTGTCCTCCCATAAATCGGGATGAGATGCTTAAAAGTTGTACAAGGCCACTCGGAGAGCTAGAAACTGTGAAATGCATGGCCGTGCTCGGATGAATCATAGGCTATGATTATCTGTTTATTTGATCAGTTTGAAGGAAATAATGCCCTTGGTCCAAGTATGCATTCTATGTTAAGTCTAATAAATGCGGTTCAGTATTAATTAACAAGTTAATAATTCAGTGAGATCAAGTGAGCTGAATGCCTAGCTAGAGGCCGCTTCAGTTCAAGTGGAATTAATGATATTAATCCACAGCTTACTCTTGACTGAACCCGTAGGGTCACACAAATAGTACGTAAACGGATCAAGTATTTAATGGCATTAAATACTCCATCTATGAATATTCGGAACCGACGGATCTTGGTTTCAGTGGGAGCTAAGATCGTCACAGGCAAGAAATGAATACTCCGGAAACGATGATATTGCCGGAAACGGAAATATGGATCGTATCGGAAATATGAATATTATCCAAGTCGTAGATGTTGCCGGAAACGGAAACATGGTACGTATCGGAAAATATTATTGGAAATGGAAATATTACCAGAATCGGAAATATTGCCGGAAACGGAAATATTGTCAGAATCGGAAATATTGCCGGAATCGGAAAATAATTCCGGAAACGGAAATATTAAATATTTGTTCGAAACGGAAATTAATTCCGGAATCGGAAATATTAAATATTGTTCGTATCGGAAATAGATTCCGGAAATAGAAATTTAATCGGAAGCGTATCGTACGAATTAGCATCGGACGAGGCCTGCCGGACGAAGGCCCAGCACGAAGCCAGGCCATCGCCCAGCAAGCACGCACGCCACAAGCCCAGCGCGCGCCAAGGCCACGGATGCGTGGGCCTTGCTGCGTGGGCTGCAGCTCGCACGCATGGGCAGTCCTTGTGGCTGCCGTGTGTGTGTGAGTTTGTGCTCATGCGTGATTCCTGAATCTGCAAGAGTCAGTGTATGATTAAATGTCTATTCCTAATTGGATAAATTAATTAAATAGAATTCATATAGGATTCTAATTCCAATTAATTCGCATCCTACTAGGATTACGATTCCTTTTCCATAACTCTATAAATAAAGGCCTAGGGGTCATAATTTATACACAAGTTTCAAAGTATTCAAAAGTGAGTTTTTTTTGAGAGAAAATCAAACACACATCTTGCTCATAAAAGTGCCGAATTTCCTAGTACCTTAAGGGCGATTCTAGTTGGTCAATCTTAAGGCGGATCCGGACGTGCTGTGGACTATCTACGGAGGGACGACACTTGGAGTCCTAAAAGACTTGTTCTTGTTCGGTTCGGGCGCAGCTAGGGAGGGCACGCAACAAAGAGTATGCATCTAATTATGCTATATGATTATGTGTAAATAATATGTTTCCTGGGTTAATGGTTGTTTCCGCATGATTTATGTAAATGTCATATGTATCATAACATAAAAGTGGTATCACGAGCCCCTTATTATTTTCATAATCTAAATTGCATGAACATGGTTAAATATTACAAATTTGCAAGAATTAAAAGGGGTGATTAATTTTCGTAATTGTTAATTAGTTGCAAATTGCGTTTATTTAATTATACGTACGCAGTTTTTCGGCAGTTTCTTCATTACTCATCCGAATTGAGTGATTTTTGTGTCAATTCCGCATGTAAAAGGCATTCTAAAATTTTGACAAAAATAGTATTTTTCTGCCGAACCCAGAATTCTCAAATTCGAAGCCTAACTATGACTTTTCGAAGGTTTTAGTTTTTCGAATGCAAAATTTCGTAAATTTAAGATGTTAAATTAAATATTTGCGATTCTTGTTGATAAATCTTGAATTTTTGATTGACCTATTGCATATGTTTAACAAGTTTGAATGCCTAGTCTTGTTAATTATGCAATCTAATTTGTAATTATGATTAATTTGTTGAAAATTAGAATAATTTAGAATTAATTTGATTTTCATAATTAATTGTAATTTAATTAGAAACCTATGATTAAAAACCACCATAAAAATTGTAAATTTACGATAAATTTTAAATTTTTATGACCTAGACTTGAATCCATATCAATCGGAAATCAATTGGATAATAAATTTTCGATTTTTCGCCCTAAAATTATGAAATTAATATTATTTATTAATTTGTCATTAATTTTAAATATAAATTTTAAATTTTATGCGATTCGTTCAAATAACTTGCACGCGCGAAGCAATGGACGCTTCGTGTTACCCTTAAGGGGTGTTGTATAATGCGGGCATGCGACGACGAGCAAGGGAGCTCGTCGCCCGTGCGGCAAGAATGCAATGAGCAAGGGCGTAGTGCACGAACGCAAGGCAGCAGCCCTGCCTTGTATCGTGTGCCACGAGCAATGAACGTATGGGCATGGGCGAGGGGCGAGCCAAGGCAGTCGCGTGTGGGCAGCAAGCGAGCTGCGCCACAACGCGCGCTGCCTCGCACAAGTGCGCGCAGCCTCGCGCGCAGCGAGCGCAAGCTCGCGTGCCACGAGCGCTGCGCACAACATCACTCGCGCGCACAGCGCGCGATGTCGCCCGCCCAGCGAGCGATGTCGCGCACCAGCGAGCGATGGCTCGCGCGCGCGCAGCGAGCGATCTCGCGCCCTAGCGAGCGATGGCTCGCGCGCGCAGCGAGCGAGCTTGCGCGCCCAGCGAGCGATCTCGCGCGCCAGCGAGCGATGTCGCGCGCGCGCGCTGCGAGCGATAGCTCGCGTGCGATGGGCGCTATGCGAAGGCTTGCGTTGGGACAGCAGCAGCTATGCTACGAGCGCATGGGCTGCGCGCACATGGCCAGCAATGGCTGTGTGCGTACGGCCCATGGGCGTGCAACGCGTAGGGTGTTTGCGTTACGATTAGATCGTTTTGAATGTTTAATTTGAAAATTTCAGTTCACGTAATTTTAATTAATTTTAAAATTAATAATTTGAATTAATTTCTTGGATTTTAATTTTGAATATTATAATTATAATAAATGGAATTTATTCTAATTATTTTACTAAAATTAAAATCATGAATTAATTTAAATGCGACTGAAATTAAATTAAATTTTTGGATTCAATTATAAATTTATATGAGCTTTAAATTTTAATTAAATTTGTATGTTTCCGGTTGGACTAGAAATACAATTTTATGTTTAAAATTAGTAAAGCATATGAATTTA
Source organism: Spinacia oleracea (assembly GCF_020520425.1). Lineage (NCBI taxonomy): Eukaryota > Viridiplantae > Streptophyta > Magnoliopsida > Caryophyllales > Amaranthaceae > Spinacia > Spinacia oleracea. Next base: position 12,755,092 of record NC_079488.1, on the reverse strand, counting down.
TTGGTTTGAGTGGGAGCGTTTTTAGTCATAAACTCTTGATTAGGTCTACAAATCCTTAAGGTTAAAACAACTCGATTAGAATTAATAAGGACTGAATAATTGGTAGATTATTGGTGACCTTGATTAATTGCTGCAAATGTTTACGTGATGCATAATGTGTTTTACTAACCAGCTATGTGGGCCATTCATGATAATGAATGGGTGAATGGTATATATTGTATATGTACTGTTTTGCAGGTTATGAAGTGACTAGTATGGCCCAAATAGGATAGAAAATATGGTCTGCGTACCATTAATTTGAATGTAATTGGTCTAAAGTACCAAAGTTGTTTTTCAATTCAAATATGGTCTGCGTACCATCAAATAGTTGTAATTAGTTATAACTTATCCTATTTGAAGAAAATGGTGCCTCCCACGGAGATTTTCAAGACGGACTTTGAAGTCAAAGCTTCAAGATGAAGTCGGGCCATACTAGATCACAAATATCTTATGCATGTTTTAAGTTATTTATTGCTTTAAATATGTCTTAAAATGCATGAGATCATAAGCTTGATTATGTTGCATGATTAAGGATTTTAGTTCACTTAAAATCTAACCAACATAGTAAGAGCCTTAAGTTCCAAACTTAAAAATTGAGTTAAAAGGTGCCATGCCAAAATATACACTTGCTTGGATATCCTTTACATCAATCTAGTAATAGTTTTCGCTCAGCGAGGTGTTACTTATTGGTCCTAAAGGGGCAAGGTACACAAATAATTGTGAGTACATGTTAGTTTTGGTGAAACTCAACGATATAAGTAAGGAGTCATTTTATGTCGTGGCAAAATCGATAGGTTTTCCTAATAAGTTCTTAGACGTACCTATCAACCAAGAGTAGTTTCTAGACTATTAGCAAAAGGCTTTTGCTTACCTAAAATGTTTTAGAATTGAGTCGACAAACTGTGCTTAATTCTTCAATGGTTTTAGGATCTTGGAATCATTTTATTCACACCTGCCGGAACAATAAAATCGAATAAAATGCTAATAACTTGTTTGAATTGCATGGTTGCTTTAATTTCAAGTTATTATTCATGATAAATGTTTAGACTTTGCATGCTTCAATGTATGTTTTAATTATTGTTTATAATTAAATATCTTGCACTGCAATAAATCCTTTTAGAAAGGTAACAGTAAATTTCCTCGATTGGTAGTGAATCCAAGAACGATTCACGGAAATGAGAGAAAGTGAGCAATTTAAAATGTACGTTTCTTATATCGACTTTTATGGTTGTTTTCGAGTATCAAAGTCGAATGGAAAACCGATTGGTGCTTGTGAATTCAAAATACAACGTAGTTTTGAGATCATAAAGCATTGAGCTTAAACGCTCAGCTTTACCAATGGTTAACAACCTAATATCTTTGTCCATTTAATTCTCGAATGAGTCTAGTCCCTAGACATTCGAATAGATCGATGCTTAGAGAACTTTAGAAGCTTCTTGTAAGATCATCTAGTTGAAACAGAATATTCAACATAAATTAAAATGGAAAAGAACCTTGTTGGTGACATTGGACATATCTAACAAAGTATAAAAGTCAACACTAAAGAATTCAATTCTTAAGACTATAAGAAAGGGTACAAGAAATAGGAAAACAAAGGAACATATGAAAGGAATTTACGATTCCGTTTCTACCTATAAGTTTATGTTTAAAGAGGAGTGACCTAGCAATCAAACTTCCTTGGTATCATATACCGCTTGAGGTTCTTACTTCGGTAATAACTCAAACAATGGAAGCTAGGATACACTAATGACCTACAAGTGGGAAATGAAGCATGGCAATGCTACATTAGTTGTAGGGTCATCTAGTTTGTTTTAAGTCCTTTCAAAGGCTGGAACTTAATGGCTATTTTGTTCCATAATCAGCATACCTAAATTTCTGCTTCAAACACAGAAAGACTCACATTCAAAGAAAAACAAAAACAATGTTTGTTTGTTTATTTGAATGAAATGGTCAATTACAGGTTGAGTCAATATGCTTGATTAAAACAAACAACTCTTTAAAGAACTTTACTAGGTTCAAATCAACCCCTTGATTTGAGTTCCACAAATCTTTGGCATTGTTGCTTAGACCATATCAACAAGTTAACATTCATAAGCTCTATTTTGATGGACTTCTGAAAGTTAATTGATTTCTAGATCATTTTAAGACTACTAGTCTTACTTGTTGAAAGTAACAAAGAATATGAACTATTGTTAGAACGCCTAGACAATAGAGTTCAAAGCTAAAGAAATATTTTATGACTTTATTATTTCGCATGGATTTGAGTGAATGTAGGTTTATTTACTCAAATGTGATATAAGTTGAATCTGTTTGGCTAGTTCAAAGATTCAGAAGTATAAAATCCACTTGGCAAGAAATCATAAAGATCTAGGTTAGATCATGTTGATGATTACTTGAGACCAAATATGATCATCAATGATTGTGTGTTGTAATTTCACAATCTAGGTCCATAAGATATGGCATATCGTAGTTGGAATAATCGAAGTCAATTAGTACTTGATTCGATCAATGATGAATCATAAAGACTTTTCCTATAATTTCTAAAACAAAATGCTCAACTACCACCAAACTAAACCAAATTCGTCAAAGCTATTGAAAAGTAATTTCAGGATATCTTTTCAATTATATATATCTAAAGAGTTGCTAAACTCAGTGGGAGCTTAGTGTTTGTTATTCAACAAACTAAGGCCCAAGCATAGATATATGTTTCATTGTGATTTATTCAAATGAGACACAAGGGTATTGTTTCTACCACGAATTTTTGAGAACATAATGTTTGTTTGCTCGAAATAATGTCCTTTTGGAGATTCGTTTCCAAAATGACAAGTGGGAGAAAATAGACCTCGAAAGTTTTCGAGGCGAACAACAAACATAAACGGACATTCCGGAGGCTTTTCGAAGTGCTTCAGAAAAACCGAACTTATTCTTTAAGGACTTTAGAAGTGGCTTTAAAGAATAGACATCTCTTAGAAGACTTTACAAGTGCTTCAAGGAGAACAGAATATTCAAAGGACTTTCAAGTGGCTATTGATATTCTATTGTTTGATGTTCTATACCCAAGTAGGCATAGAATTCAAAGTCACTGAAACTATGAGATTCTTCTATTAGATAGTGAAGAAACATAGAGATCAGGTCAATGAAACTATGAGATTCTTCTATTAAATAGTGAAGAAACCTACAACTTGCAGTCAAACTATTATCATATAGATTAATGAGTTTGTGACTTGTAAGAAAGCTATGACGAAATATAGATTCCCTAAAATGGTTAGAGGCCATATATAGACTATATGTTTAAATGGTTAGAGGCCATAAAACATACTCAATGTTTTGATGACAAAATTAAAATTTTGTTGATTTGCAAGAATAGTTTCACATCTATTGGTTGCAAGTTTGTTTTAAGGATAAAAACCATCAAACATGAATTGTGTTCACACACAAAGCTAGATTAGTTGCTAAAAGTTACAAGCAAATTCACGATGTGGATTGTGTTGAAACCTCATGCAAAATCGTAATGCTTCAAGTCTATAATTCAAGCAATAATTGCATATTGGTAAATATGGCAATTGGATGACAAAAGTATTCCTCAATCAAATGTTGGAATAAACTATGTACATGGCATGTCATAGGATTTGTGGATCCAAATAAATGCTTGAAAAGGAAAGCTAGCTTATAAAATCTAAGTACAGATTTAAGCAAGCAATTGGGAATTGGAACTGTATTTTAAGTGAAGCTAATAAGCATTTTAGTTTCATAAAATATACATGATTCTTATAGATGTGTAAGAGGTTTAGTGGGAGTACATAAAACTTAATTGGTCCTATGTGTATCACACACATATCTCTCTATTGTGAAATAACATTCAAATGCTAATGACTTAAATTTGAAATTATTCATCAATGATGGACCATGGCGAAACTTAGTACATACTGGGTATTAAGATCTATTTACAAAGATCTTATGATATTGTTTTGGATTAAGTAATGGCATTTACTAAATCAAACACGAAAATCTCCATTGGAGATATTCGACCCATGTGAATAAATCTAAGTAAAGGATGTTTGAACTATGTATAAGCATTTACTAAGTTAAACATCAAAGGATCTAAATAAGATTCTTAACCTATATTATATGTCAAAGAATTTAGCTGGATTTAGTATCTACTGAAACTAGATAAGCTAAAGTTACATGAATAGAATTCAATTGGGAATTATTCTCCAAAAGAATTTATCATGTATGATATAATATGAGGATCGCCAAAAACGTATCGTATGACTTTAGCCATGACGAACATATACCAATCTCTATTGATCTAAGTAAAGATCAACTAGATTGAGATCAAGAATACTTATGGTACTTGAAAAGATACATAGGAATAGTTCTTGATTCAAGGAAATAAAGATATGCTAAATATTGATGCTACACGCATAAACACTGGCAAAGGATCAAGCAAGACCCTTTGGAGTTAACCATTGATAAGGACGAGCTAAAGAGCATCGTGTTTTGAAATGGCAACATGGATTGGAGACCATGAGTTGTTGCGTGGGAAATTAAAATAATAATTTCTATGTTCTAAGATATAGTTGGAGAGTCTTCCACATATCTATGAACTGCTTGGATAGGTAAATCCAAACAAAGCATCACTAGCAACCTATACAGTTGAAGTAAAAGTAATTATTGCCTAAGAAGCAATAAAACAGGGTTGTTTAAAGTTCTTCACTGAACTTGGGTAGATCACCTATCTGCTGGCTTGATGGTTCTTCATTGAAAAATGCGTAGAACCACTCTTGAAGCAAGAAAAACGTCTGCTAACTTGATGGTTCTTCATTGCAAAATGAGTAAAACCACCATCGAAGTAAGAAAGACTAGATCACATAATAAACAAACTTGAAAAGATCTTATCATCATATCTCGAAGAACATTCGATGAAAAGGATATTAAGATTGGCAAAGCATGATAACTAAACCTATGCAACAAGTGAGAAGCAACACTCACATTGTAGCACTGGAAATCAAGCATAGCTTTGAATTCCATGAACTGTTTTAGAAGATGGGTTTGAGGCCCATGCTTGTAAAACATTGGGGTTGAACATTTATCATATATGAAATGTATTTTCATATTCCATTTAATCTTGGTTTAGTATTAAATGATGAGTCCCTTCAAATTTGACGATATATTCAAGATAGACTGTCAGGACCAGTCCTGTGACTAAGAAATGTCTATCAAGTGAACTTGAATGTCAAAGGTTGAAAATGGTCCCTAATCGGAGTTTTCTATAAAATTGGACGCATAGAAAACGTTAGACGATTAGAATGCAAGATGACTAGTAGTTCTGTTTCTTGAACTATGTGGACATGGCAATGTCATAATCATTTGCATAGATACTTACTTTGGGAAGACTAGTATCGGACAAGACCTATGAAACTTTACTGTAAGAGATGAAAGTCTGTCATAAGTAAATTTCATTAAATTATTAGACACTAAATCCTCAATACCTGAGTGATTTGAGGTTACTTGTTTGAGAACTGGTTGCTTTGACGTTGACCAACCGTCGCACCGTAAAAGGAGGCTATAAAGGCAACGCTCAGGTAATCACCTATCAAACGAAGTCTAATCTCAAGATCGCAAGATTGGGATTGTCCTCCCATAAATCGGGATGAGATGCTTAAAAGTTGTACAAGGCCACTCGGAGAGCTAGAAACTGTGAAATGCATGGCCGTGCTCGGATGAATCATAGGCTATGATTATCTGTTTATTTGATCAGTTGAACTCTGAAACCGAGGAACACCTCTGGACATAATAAGGATGACAACTCTTACCTTATGTTCAAGAGCAAGCATCGAGCGACAAAGGAATTAGGAAATGCACACTTGTCCCTAAGGACAAGTGGGAGACTGAAGGAAATAATGCCCTTGGTCCAAGTATGCATTCTATGTTAAGTCTAATAAATGCGGTTCAGTATTAATTAACAAGTTAATAATTCAGTGAGATCAAGTGAGCTGAATGCCTAGCTAGAGGCCGCTTCAGTTCAAGTGGAATTAATGATATTAATCCACAGCTTACTCTTGACTGAACCCGTAGGGTCACACAAATAGTACGTAAACGGATCAAGTATTTAATGGCATTAAATACTCCATCTATGAATATTCGGAACCGACGGATCTTGGTTTCAGTGGGAGCTAAGATCGTCACAGGCAAGAAATGAATACTCCGGAAACGATGATATTGCCGGAAACGGAAATATGGATCGTATCGGAAATATGAATATTATCCAAGTCGTAGATGTTGCCGGAAACGGAAACATGGTACGTATCGGAAAATATTATTGGAAATGGAAATATTACCAGAATCGGAAATATTGCCGGAAACGGAAATATTGTCAGAATCGGAAATATTGCCGGAATCGGAAAATAATTCCGGAAACGGAAATATTAAATATTTGTTCGAAACGGAAATTAATTCCGGAATCGGAAATATTAAATATTGTTCGTATCGGAAATAGATTCCGGAAATAGAAATTTAATCGGAAGCGTATCGTACGAATTAGCATCGGACGAGGCCTGCCGGACGAAGGCCCAGCACGAAGCCAGGCCATCGCCCAGCAAGCACGCACGCCACAAGCCCAGCGCGCGCCAAGGCCACGGATGCGTGGGCCTTGCTGCGTGGGCTGCAGCTCGCACGCATGGGCAGTCCTTGTGGCTGCCGTGTGTGTGTGAGTTTGTGCTCATGCGTGATTCCTGAATCTGCAAGAGTCAGTGTATGATTAAATGTCTATTCCTAATTGGATAAATTAATTAAATAGAATTCATATAGGATTCTAATTCCAATTAATTCGCATCCTACTAGGATTACGATTCCTTTTCCATAACTCTATAAATAAAGGCCTAGGGGTCATAATTTATACACAAGTTTCAAAGTATTCAAAAGTGAGTTTTTTTTGAGAGAAAATCAAACACACATCTTGCTCATAAAAGTGCCGAATTTCCTAGTACCTTAAGGGCGATTCTAGTTGGTCAATCTTAAGGCGGATCCGGACGTGCTGTGGACTATCTACGGAGGGACGACACTTGGAGTCCTAAAAGACTTGTTCTTGTTCGGTTCGGGCGCAGCTAGGGAGGGCACGCAACAAAGAGTATGCATCTAATTATGCTATATGATTATGTGTAAATAATATGTTTCCTGGGTTAATGGTTGTTTCCGCATGATTTATGTAAATGTCATATGTATCATAACCTAACACAGTTGAACTCTGAAACCGAGAAACACCTCTGGACATAATAAGGACGAAAACTCTTACCTTATGTTCAAGAGAAAGCATCGAGCGACAAAGGAATTAGGTAAATGCACACTTGTCCCTAAGGACAAGTGGGAGACTGAAGGAAATAGTCCCCTTGGTCCAAATATGCATTCAATGTTAAGTCTAATAAATGCGGTTCATTATTAATTAACAAGTTAATAATTCAGTGAGATCAAGTGAGCTGAATGCCTAGCTAGAGGCCGCTTCAGTTCAAGTGGAATTAATGATATTAATCCACAACTTACTCTTGACTGAACCCGTAGGGTCACACAAATAGTACGTAAACGGATCAAGTATTTAATGGCATTAAATACTCCATCTATGGATATTCGGAATCGACGGATCTTGGTTTTAGTGGGAGCTGAGATCGTCACAAGCAAGAAATGAATACTCCGGAAACGATGATATTGCCGGAAACGGAAATATGGATCGTATCGGAAATATAAATATTATCCAAGTCGTAGATGTTGCCGGAAACGGAAACATGGTACGTATCGGAAAATATTATCGGAAATGGAAATATTGCCGGAATCGGAAATATTGTCGGAAACGGAAATATTGTCAGAATCAGAAATATTATCGGAATCGGAAAATAATTCCGGAAACGGAAATATTAAATATTTGTTCGAAACGGAAATTAATTCCGGAATCGGAAATATTAAATATTGTTCGTATCGGAAATGAATTCCGGAACCGGGAATTTAATCGGAAGCGTATCGTACGAATAAGCATCGGATGAGGCCTGCCGGACGAAGGCCCAGCACGAAGCCAGGCCATCGTCCAGCAAGCCAAACGCGCGCCACACGCCTAGCCAAGGCAGCGCCCAGGCCCACCGCAAGGCAGGCCCAGCGCGCGCCAAGGCCACGGCTGTGTGGGCCTCGTGGCGTGGGCTGCTGCTCGCACGCACGCGCATGGGCGGCCCTCGTGGCTGTCGTGCTGTTGTGTGTTTGTGTTCATGCACGATTCCTAAAGTTATTAGGATTTGGTATATGATTAAATTCCTATTCCTAAAAGGATAAATTAATTAATTAGAGTTCTTATAGGATTCTAAGTTTAATTAATTCGTATCCTACTAGGATTCCAATTCCCTTTCCATACCTCTATAAATAAGAGCCTAGGGTCATAATTTATAGAGACCATTGAAGTATTCAAAGGGTAAGTTTTTGAAAGAAAAATCAGTCATACACTTGCAAACACAATAGCCGAAATTCCTAGTAACCTTAAGAGCGATTCTAGTTGGTCTAACTTGAGGCGGATCCGGACGTACTGTGGACTATCTACGGAGGGTAGACATTTGGAGTCCTAAAGACTTGTTCTTGTTCGGTTCGGGCGCAGCTAGGGAGGGCACGCTACAAATTGTATGATCCTAAATTGTGCTAAATGATTATGTGTAAATAATATGTTTCCTGACATTAAGGTTTTTCCGCATGATTTATGTTTTGTCATACGGATTTTTCATGAAATACCCCCGAATTTTGGCGTAATTCACCAAATGCCCCTCGACTTTCAGAAATTCACCAAATGCCCCTCACAAATGACTTAATACCCAAAATACCCTTACTAATGATGCGCCGTTAGTCCTCCGTTAACCTAATTTTCAAATTCACCAAATACCCCTATTTTAATACTTATTTCACCAAATACCCTTATTCAGAAACTTAATTCACCAAATACCAATAACTTAAAATTACTCATTTTGATGCTCAACGGCTAGTTTTTGTGTTTGAAAATTAGCCGTTGCTTATTGTTTGCTTATAAATACTCTTTTTCTGACGGTTTATTGTAGTTTTCCTATTATTTTGTTAATTTCATATCATTTTTGTCATGAGTTTTCTTTCAAAATCATCATCCACACCCAATGAGTCCACATATGTAAGAGTCCCAAATAAATTTTGTTATCATGGGAGAAAATTTGACATCCGAATATCTGATACAACACCCAATCTGAAGCTCCGGTACAACACTAAAACATAAAACACTCCTAAAAACACCTCAAAACGTCGCAACTCTTCAAGAAAATAGCTACTTCTTTTGTACCTTATTCTTTATGTGACCAATTAATTATATTTACCATGCAATCGGAAGGTATTCCTTTTTCAATATGGGAAATATCTTTAACATATGCAAACAGATTAAAAATAAAGCTCTTATTAATTTGATTCTAACGCATATGTTCCAGCTACCTCGGCTTCTATTGCTTCCATGCCACATATTTAACGTTAACTCCCTTTTGTCTCCTGTCTCTACTGCCTCCAAACATCTTTCTTCAATCTCCTAACTTTCTCTCAACCTTACAGTCGAGGCATAAAGGTTTTCCCACTTTTCTTTTGAGCTAGGTCCTATTGACATGGTCAGATTTATGGACAAATGTCTATTTTTGGATTTGAGGGAACAAGAAAAAAAAAATGAAACTAAGGTATGTTCCAAAGCTCATGAACCAGTGAAAAAACATGAATCTTGGCACAAAGATTTGCCTCCAAACTCAAGATTTTCACATCATGAATCCAAGTTGAAATCGAGGTTGTGATAAAAATGTATGTGTTATTGAACTTGATTTCTTAGTTTCTTTACCATTCGGACAATAAGAAAATTAAGGTGTTAGCTTTAGATTGAATTACTTCAGCTTCACTTACATAAGATCCCTTTGAAAATGGGGTTTTTTGGCCTTTTGCTCAGCTAAAGTGCATTGTCTTTACTGGATGAGGCCTGAACTTATTGGATCATAATTGAAACTTACTGAGTGTTGTATCGGAGCCTCAGATGGAAATTTCCTCCCATAATATTAGAAATTGTTTGGGACTCTTACATATGTGGATTCATGGGTGTGGATGATGATTTTGAAAGAAAACTCATGACAAAAATGATATGAAATTAACAAAACAATAGAAAAACTACAATAAATAGTCAGAAAAGGGGTTTTTATAAGCAAACAATAAGCAACGGCTAATTTTCAAACATAAAAACTAGCCGCTGAGCATCAAAATGGGTAATTTTAAGTTATGTGTATTTGGTGAATTAAGTTTCAGAATAGGGGTATTATATGAAATAAGTTATAAAATAGGGGTATTTGGTGAATTTAAAAATTAGGCTAACGGAGGACTAACGGCGCGTCATTAGTAAGGGTATTTTGGGTATTAAGTCGATTTGTGAGGGGCATTTGGTGAATTTCTGAAAGTCGAGGGGCATTTGGTGAATTACGCCATAATTCGGGGGTATTTCATGAAAAATCCGTTTGTCATATGTATCATAACCTAACATTTATATCATATGAAGTACTTCGTAGTATACACCAATCAACCAAACAGTTTCATGGTTAAGTAAATTAGTACTTATGCCTATGGTTTGTAACAATCTTTAAGGATCTATGCATTTACTAAAACCCTCTCTTTTAATAATTAATTTTTTTTTGGACTTTTTGCCGTATCCTTGTCGTACCCGTTTCTCAAAAATTTGATTTTGCCGTTTCCCGTCCTCGTCTCCGTCCCGGTTTTTGTCCCCGTACCCGTTTCCGTGCTACATAGGGAAGACCTTTTATTTTGTTTGTGTAAAACGGAGCATTTTCCCTTCCGTACATCACTTGCAGATCACTTGCCTCCATAATAACCTTATTAACTTCCCTTCGAATTTTATCCATGGAGTTTCACAATTTACCATGTAATGACCAATCTTTCCACATCTCTTACAGAAGTGAAAAATTCCCTCATACCTAAAGTCAACCCAAACTGATTTTCCAACTTCATATTCCAAAAAACACCCAGGTATTAATGGTTTATTAACTCTCACCCATACTAAAGCACGAACCCACCTCTTAAACCCAGGGATTCTTGATCGATCATCAAATTTAATTAAGTTACCTACCTTTTTCAGCATTGATTCCGCCACTTTCGAAGAATGAAAAGTTAAAGGAATTCCCTCCACTTTGACCCATAATGCAGCTTGAGAGAAGTTGAAAGATCTAAATGCAGCTGTCGGAAACCACGGTTTAAGAATTAGCAGAGCTCCTTTGTAGTTCAGAGTAGGGTATCTCCCCATTAGGTCAACATAATCAATATCATTTAAAAATTTTCCAACTATCTATATATCAGTTGCTGAAACTCTTCGTTTGATGGGTCTTTGCTATTCGGCGGCGGAACCACATAAGGACCTCTCTTACGAAGAAAGAAAATTGAGGAGTTGTTGTGCGACATTGGAAGTAAAAACTATAATATAGAAAAGTAAGAAACTTGAAATTTTATAGATTCTGAAATAACCAGAGAATATTATCTGATTCTTCGTAGACAACTAGTAGAAAGTTTAAACAGATTCGAGAAGCAGCAGCTAAAGCAGCAGCCAAAACAGGAAGGATAATAGAAACCATAAACACATAGAAAATGACATGCAGAAATGGAAAGGACAACAAAGAGAATAAAGATTTGAGGTTTATATGCAGGGGTTGAAAATGAGAGAATTATTTATATATTAGAAAAGCCCAAAAAACTATTAAAAAACTATTCTACTTCTCTTTCCCTTTAGCTAGAGCCCTGATATCTTCCGCTTAGAAAAGCCCCCTGATATTAAATATGTCTGACAGGGATTAACACTATTTAATACTATAGAGGAAGAAGGTGAACAGTTGATTTACTTGAGCAAGTTAAAGGATTTTTTCTTTTTTTCCTAGAGAGAGAACCTCTCGTTACTCCCTCCGTCTCTTTTTGTTTTTTACGTTTGGTATTTTGCACGCATTTTAACGACTAATTAATGTGTATTGAGATTCTTCTAAGTTTTTATGTAAACGAGAAAACTTACGTTTATTTATAATATTTTCACTCTTATCAAAATTCTGATATTAGGAAAATATGAAAAATTAAATGTCCCAATGGAAAAGTGTGAAACATTAAATGACCCAATGAATTTAATTGGTTAAAATAATAATTGGACACAACTTTTGATAGAATATTAAATCATTTATGTGATAACATAAAAGGAAATGTAAAGAACATTTTGGGACACCCAAAAAGGAAAACGTAAAAAACAAAAAGAGACAGAGGGAGTAGCTTTTATTTTCTCAACTTTTTTATTAAATGGTTACTTTTACAGATAGTTTAGTAGAATAGGTACATAATAATAATTAATTAATTAAAGTTTAAGTCGACTTTTCATGTCAGCATATTGAACAAATTTTATAGGCCACCTCATCTTTTAATTAGTTCATCAATCATGTCATTATACACAAAGGAAAGAGACAACAAATTAAAATTAAAATAAATTTAAGAGAAAGCAACTTCAAGTATCATTAACATATTCCTCGCTCTAATCATCATTTATAATAACAACTAGGTACAACTTTGTAACAATTCAAAAAATATATGTATAATTTTCACAATAATTAGCTAATCAAAAAAACGAACCTCATAATTCAAAGAATGAAGAGAAAAAAAAAATCAAACGTATATTGTATTCCTATTCTAATTATCTTGGTGATTAATTTAATTTTGCAAACTTCTATTTACAAATATGAAGTTTCCTTTTTCTTGTTCTCTTTTTGTGGGGCATTTTTATCCCAAATGTTGTTACTAGTAACACACATTTTCCTGATGGTCTATGCTCCTCTTCCCATGTGGTGGTGGCCAGGGGAGTTAAACCCATTTCTTAGATTTCTTTGTACATTAGGGTCTGAGTGTACTATGCTTGAAGGTTTTGGTGCTCGTAGACGATTTATGTCGTGGCGGCGCTGAGGACGTTCCTGGTGGTTGGTGGTGGTGGCGGTGGTGGTGTGATGGTGGCCGTTTTCTTTCTTTGCTTCGCCGCCACCCATTTTATCGTGGGCCGGACTTTGGTCACTTGGGGCGGTGTAAACAAAAGGCCCAGTTGGGATATCATGGACTAGGCCCAACAAGGGTTCTAAGGTCTTCACGACGACGCTAATTGTGGGCCTGCTCTTGGGTCGATGGCTTAAACATTGGTAGGCTAGTAATGCAGCCTGTTGGGCCCCTTCCTCAGAGTATTGATCCTCCAATCTCGGATCCATTAAACGAGCAAGTCGTCGTTGGCTTTGTAGTTGTGGTCTAGCCCATTCGGCTAAGTTTTGTTCTCTTGGGGGACGATTCTTGTCCATTGATCTTCTCCCAGTAAGAAGTTCCAAGAGTACAACTCCAAAACTGTATACATCACTTGCTGCTGTCAAATGACCTGAACAAACAAAAACACATAAGTTAGATACAAAATACTTCGTATTAATTTTTACTTTGGAGTTTTATATTACATTGTACAAGTTACCCTTTAAACCTTAAATCAAATGTTACATTTCAAGTCGAGTTATCTTTATGACTTTATCCATCTATACCTAGCCAAGTTAGAGAAATATTCTTTCTTTTAAGTTACTTGAACTTGTCAAATAACTTTTTAAAATGGATTTACTGTCAAGCTAAGTAAAGTTTCGAATATAATTTTGAATATTATTATGATGAATTATTTTGTTAAAAAAAAAAACATTTTTGAAATATTCAACTAGGAATTAAAAGAGAAAAAGTACCTGTCATGATGTATTCAGGAGCAGCATATCCTTGTGTGCCCATAACTCTTGTGGACACATGAGTGTCATCTCCCTCAGGACCATCTTTTGCCAAACCAAAATCAGACAGTTTTGGAGTGAAATCCTGAAATTAAGTACACATATTTACATTAGTAACATATTTATAATGTACAGCTTGTCAAACAAGTCAAGTAAAACAGCCACCAGCCAACAACCAATTGCCAAACAGACCCTATTAACAAGACAAGAACACTAATTATGTAGGACTTACAGAATCCAATAAGATGTTGGAGGCTTTGAAATCGCGGTAGATGATTGGGTTCTCTGCTTCGTGGAGAAACTCGAGCCCTTTAGCAGCTCCAAGTGCAATCTTAAGTCTTGCTAACCATGGAAGTGAAGCAGAAAATCCTGCAAATAATTCAATTTAGACACATTAGATGAGTAATTAATGTTTCTTCAATTCTATTTTAGACACATTCATACATATAATGGAACAAGCTAATTCAAAGATAATAGCACATACTCCAAAACATGAACATTTCCATTTTCAAACACAATGAGTATGTCAATGCTACAAGTTTAAAGGCTAGTCGATAAAATGTGCCTAGATTTCCTAAATAGAAAGAAAACCCTAAACTTTTCTTCGACATCCTAACAATGTTATCTCATGTCCGTATTTATGTTTAAACGTGCAAACATATTAACATTACCCTAATTTTCAAAATCCGCGGAAAATTCAATGTAAAAGAGTCAAGATATAGGAACTAATAACACAAATACGTGCAAATATGAAGTAGTCCAAGAAAACATCAAAAGATCATATACTACGGAGTACTTTGTATTTAGTTTTGAAAGCAACCAATTTCCTTTTTCTTTACATATTTCCAAAAATGGAGTATAAACAAATATGGAAATCATGAAAGTAAGGTGTCAATTTCAATCACCTAATGCACACCTAATCCCCCTCTACTAGGACCCGCTCAATATAATTAAATTAAATTAAAACATTATTATTAATCATGATCATGTTAGAAGAATGATGAATAATTAAGGTAAACATAATTAATGACTAAAAATGAAATAAATAATTAAGTTGGTGAACTTACTTCGAAAGAGCTGATTTTCAAGGCTACCACGAGGCATATACTCGTATACTAAAACTCTATGTTCATCTTCACAACAATATCCTATCAACTTTACCAAGTGGGGATGTCTTAGTTGTCCAAGCACCTTCACTTCTGCCTGCAATCAATCATTTTATAGGACAAAATTTGTTATTATTATCGTTCAACACACAAAGAATTTATACAATAATAATTGTCAAATAATAATAGTCAGGTTTCAATTTTTGGTTTTGAAAGTCATATGATGTAGTTTGAATTATGAACTAAAATAATTATACATATACGTAGTAGTAATTAGGTTGATATCTTTTTTTATTTCTAGTTTTTACAAAATTAAAAACCAAAATATGAAAACCATAAAAAGTAGTTTCCAGTTGTTTTTTTGTCAGTTTTCCAAATTAACATGATTACAATAGGTATGACCATTTTTAATTCATAATTCAATCCAAATCATATGACTTACTAAACCAAAAAACTAAAACTAAAACTGACACTGATACCAAAAAACCAAAAATTGAAACCGAAAACTGAAAGCTTTTAGTTTTATAAAAAACAAAAAATGAAAAACCAAAAAAAAAAAATCATTAATAAAAATGATTTACTCCCTTCCCTACCCACATTAATTGACCGTTTCAAAACCCAAAAGTCATTCAACATGTTTTTTTATTTAAAAAATATCTGTGACGATGGTAGTCTTGTTCCAACTAATAATAATTAAAGTCGACGAGTTAAAAAAAATAAAAGAAAAAGATCGTACCAGCCATTCGCGATGTCCTTGATCACCATCGAGGTCAAGAATTTTAACCGCAACGGGTTGGGCCTTTAACCCGGGTCTAATTTTATCATCGATGAACCCTTTATGGACCGGGCCAAACCCGCCTTCCCCTAAGAAATTATTAGAGGAGAAATTCTGAGTAATCAACCTTAACTCATTGAGATTAAACTCGTGAATGTTAGAACCCGCAAGAGAAATGGATAGATCCTCGGATAAGGTAAGCGAATTCGGGTCACTCAAATTATGGGCGAACCCGATCTTTTGAAAGTATTGATTATCTGAAGCGGATACTTTCCTCGGTTTTGGAACATTAGCAACTGCAACTTGTTGTTCATCCAATATACCACAACAAGGCATAAACGTTCTCCATGAAATCTTGTTGTTCACTGTCATTATTATTTATGTATGTATAATATGATATGATTTTATCTCAAACGATATAGAAAAAAACTTCGATGTATGATTTCACAATGTAGAAATAGATTTGATCTTTCTATCAGGCCCGACCCTGAGCATAGACGAGAAGAGTAAATGATGATGATGATGATGATGTTGTAGTTAGTTGAGCCTTGAAAATATCATGAAAATGTAGGAGAGAGAAAGTAGAGAGAGAGAAAAAAGAAAGAAAGAATGAGGAGTTTTTGGGATGGTGAAAAATGGGAAATGGAAGGCAAGACTTTAAAGGGAGGAGAAAAGGTAAGAGGAAGTGAGGAAGCCTCCACCTTGTTGCTCTCTATTATTCAAATCAACAACTACCCCTCCACAATACA